>NC_070600.1:5263504-5393670 GCF_027409825.1 Scomber japonicus | reverse complement strand
CTTGGTTACAGTGGCTAAGGGCCAACAAGGCACTGCCTTTCATTGCAGTGACAATGAACAGTGCTACCATTTCCGAGACTTTGTTGAACATAATCGGTGGTAAGATTTAAAGTCAAAACACATCGTTATTACGGGAAGCGGCACTCCAGTATACTCCCAGTTCGCACGAAAGGACAGGAGTCAGCCAAAAGCCAGCTTAGAGAAATGAGCAGGGGTTAAACATGTAAAATGGATAGAGTGGATATACTGTACACAGTATACAGTAAATGAAGTGGGCGTGTAATTCTTCTGCAGTTTGACACTTTGTGTTTCTGGTATGCACCAGTTTAACGATGTTTCTGGTAAAGCCGAGAATCACATTAACAAAAGAATTTGATTTGTTTCTGTCTTGCAAGTGGCCGAACATGATCTGCAATCTGGAAACTATGAGGCCTGTTACTCACCAGACTGAAGTCCCATTGTGGTCCAGGGGTGAGGAAGGTGAAGGAGCTTCCTCTTCTCAGTGACCTGTGCAATATGACAACATAACAAACCAGAGGGGACAGTCAGACTCAATACAGATCAATGCATCCTCACCAACAAAAAGCACCACCATATGGCCTGATTGGGTATGACCATACATGATCCTTTCAAAAAAGGGCCTCCAGTGAACAATCATGACTCAGAACAGACCATGAGAAGATTAAAAAAGAACCAGATCAATTTTTAAACTGCGTTAGGGGTCCACCCTGACCTAAAGTCCTGGCCAGAGAATGAGTAAAGCTGATGACTTGGTGAGTTCAAAGCATTCATGTGGTGATAAGAAGGGGAACTGTGACTCAGAGAGCAGCGGTGTCCTGAGAAAACATTCACCTCCTCTCCCATGTTACCTACCACAGCCTCAGCATGTTGGAGCTGCAGTGCTGTCCTCCAAACCAGACCAGGACTGACAGATTAGGGACCCTCCCTGTCAGAGAGGCCTCCCGGTCCACTTCCTCAAAAGAATCCTCATCAACCAAGAAGCCGCCTTTAGATTCAAGACCTCTGTGACATTTGAAGGAGGAGTTCTTTACCCCACACCTTCTTCCCTCCCAAAGATTTGGACAAGAACCAAATGTCTCTTTTTGTTGGGATTTTTCGGAAGGGGACAGCATTGCCTTTTTGGGGGCTCCAAGGTGGGATTGTCCAGATTAAACACTCCCCCTAATCAACCATGCATACTGTAAATCCTTCTCATGTCAAACAACTTCTTTTCAACCAGTGTGATTATTCAACTATTACAAGGTTAAGTTGTATAAGGCCACAATGAGGACAATTACACAACACATCACGCATCACAGTGAATGGATGGTTACACCGCGAGAACATCAAAGCAGGGCTTAATATCTGTTTTTTATTAACAGTAAATGGGATTTTTTTTATTGAAGTACTATTTCATGCTGATTAAATACTTTCAATGAGAAATGTGCTTCACAAGGCCGTACAAGGTTAAGCAACTGTGTGACTTATGAAACTTGGATTACAAAAGCGGTGTTCTGCCTCCACACAGACTGCAGACCAGAGGGGACTGTTATACTGTTACGTGACATTTATGGGTGTAGTTTTTTTATTGTTGGAAAAGAAGAAAAAGCCTTGACCTTTAAAAAAAAAAAAAAAAAAAAAAGTCTCAACAGCCTGTGGTATGCAGAATTTTTCATTATGCCAATTTTTTAAAAGAAAACTACATTTCCAATAAATGCAAAGACCACATTGAAACTCATACTCTAGCCACAGATGAAATGTTAAGACATTGTGAAGCATGTTTAAAGGCTGTAACACGCAACTATGCTTCATCACAGGCAGACATGACAGCCCTGATGAATCAGAACCGCAAACATCGCACTAGCTCTATAACCTAAACTGTGCTATCGTGTTATCATTGACGGTGTCTGTGTAGTTGTGAATATCGATGATTAATGTCTTGGGGGGGGGGGGGGGGGGGGATGCTGGGAACTAAATAGATGTCGGTATCCGGAGAATGCTGAGCTGCTCAAAAACACTTGCTCTGCCTGTGTGTCCGGCAAGTGCTGCCCGTAAGGCCGAGTCATTCCTGTCATTCTGCTGTTCTGCTACTGTTGCTCCAGGTGCCATTAATCCAGTGACGCGGCAACTGGCCTTCTACAGTCAGCCCACTAAGCAGCTGCAGAATTCAGACACCCTTATCTGGTCTGACGCCTCCTAACAATGACTTATGAGTAGCTACGAAATCATTTCCTTTACTGGAATATAGCATTTGAATATCAACAACATGTACAGGGCTAATGCGGTTCAGGGTTACATAACATGGCCCTGAGTCCATTCACATCTTGGAGGGACTGCTTTTAGATTTTGTGATACAGACTCATGGAACAACCTTCAAAGCACTAATTCCATGATAACATAGAGATATCTTAAATTTGAATGTTTTTGAATGTAATTGTTTTAATTAGGAATTTTCTTTGTATTTCTGCTATTTGACTTTTTTTAATTAGAAATTGATTTCTGTATTTCTGCTGTTTGATTTGTTGAATTGCAAATGAGGGTCACCCCACAAGGTATCCCCAAGAAAATAAATTTAAAGTTGGTGATGAATATTATTATAAATAAAGAGAGAATGACTTTAGACATATTGCCAAGGTCTGATTTAATTTGTTTCAATTTAAAATATCCATTACAACAAAAAACTACATCTAGGGAATGTTTGCTTAAAAAATACTGACATGATTAATTGATTATCAAAATAGTTGCCAATTTATTTTCGTTCCATTGACTTGATGTTTTAGGCCCAACAAACACACAACTGAGCTACAATATTGCAGATAGACATTAGTGGTTCATTTATTCACTGATACAGTAACAACTAGTACTAACACTTTACATCAGGATGTTCTAATGCAGTTTTTTTTTTTTTTTTTTTTTTTGTACAACCCTACTGTAGAGCAGCTTCTACACTGGCATAGAGGAATGTTATGGTTCAGTGATAATAAGCAGTTTGTGCAGCAGATATAGAACCCAAACAGATAACTAATTATGAATATCTACCATGTCTGAAGCCAGAAAAAGCGGTTAACAAGTGAACTGTGGAAAGTGTGGGGTACACACACACACACACACACACACACACACACACACACAATAAAAACACTCATAAATGACCACAAACCAGAAACATTACAGTAGCTGTTGTAGAAGTCTGTAAAACTAAGACGTGTTTGATGAGTCAATTAAATGAAAATGTTAGTGGCGGATAAAATGAGAGCGGACAGGTCCTGTGGTGCTCAGTGGAATGAGACACTAATTGACTCATAGCTTAATTGCAGACTTCCTATCTGGACCACCCAAGCTGGACGAACATGAGCTGGTGGTACTGTAAGGTGTTTTGGATAAACAGCTTATGAATGCTGCATGTGTTGTGGACTAACAGTTGCTTAAGAGAGAAGGAAAACAAAAGTCTTCCTGGGTGTCCTGGGGGCAAGTTAAGGGTCAAAGGTCGCTGCAGGTGTTGGTCAGGCCTTACTGTCTTAAGTGCTAAATTAACCTGCCACTTGTTCTTTAGGCTTTTCGTTGACATTGATGCGTCACTGGTCTAGATGATGGGGTGTTTTGTTGGGGTTTCCACATTTCTCTCTCTTAGGGTGACGTAATGCATTGTCATGTGGCTACATATGAGTTTGATGATTCCTGCAATGTTGATGATAAGATAAGTGAGAAGTAACCTATCCCTAGATACAAACGTCAATTCAAGGACTAAAAATATAACCAGCAGACGGAGCTGTTATGGGAAGGATGTGGGAGAGTTGGTTAGCTTCATTGGTGTGGTGGTTAAAGTTATGACAAAAATCTGGGCTGTAAAGACATTCTTCAGGGTGTGTGTGTGTGTCTTTGTATTTGTAATATGTACTGGGAACCAGAGCGACATGATGATCAGTAATGATGTTTCTATGACAACTAACAAACAAAGAGAAATATTACTAAGAAGGTTGTGTCAGTCAGGAAACAAAAAATGAAAGTCTGTGTCTTTCTCATACAGCAGCTGGATCTCCATAGATACGATCAAATAACACATCTACATTATGATGAACTTAAGGTTCTGTTGTATTAATTGTCCAGGTATGTTTAGTAATTCAATATCTAAATCTAAATCAATCAATAGAAAATAGTAGTAGAAACAGTAGCAGTACCTATGGAAGTGCAGAAAATTCTTCTTAAGTAGGTAATTGTATTGCAGGCTAAAGGGATTTTGAAGCAGTTGTTTTGTTGAATTTCTTGTGAAAGTTATTAAAGATTGTTTTATGAATTTGTATCTGAATTTTCACTCATTCAAAGACAGTGAAATGATGGGCTGAAAGAAAAGATTGGCATCGATATAAATTGGTTATCAGCCAAATTCTTTCAAAATTGGTATTGGCCCAGAATTTCACAATCTGTGCATCCTTAGATTATCGTTCTAATGTTGGAATGAGTGACAATAAAGTTTATTTTTAAAAAACTAAATTTTTGTGATATAATACGGACAGTGATGAGGGCTAAAGAGACTGACATGACACGCAACAAAGGTCTGTGGCTGGAATCAATTTGTGGTGGTATGCGTCTTGACCAGTAGGCTACCAGGAAACCCCAGTCTATTTAAAATTGTCTCTGTACACCCTGATTTGATTAAATTGTTATAGTACTTAAAAAGAGTGATTCATGGAATGAAAAATGAAAGAAAGACTGTCCATTTACTGTCAAATTTACCAATATATCCGCCTGTGCTTGCAACTCTTGTAACCAGAGGTGATGCCTATCAACAAACACAAACATGGACCAGTATGTAGAGTCACTTTTAGTCAGTCCCTCCTGTAGATGCAGCTCTTGAATTCATTACGATATAGCAAAAAAAAAAAAAACATGCCACCATCAGTAACATATTATACTGTAAACAGACTAATATCAGCTCCTGTACGCTTACCATGAGTGTTACCAGGGATGTGCAGTACTTTGTGGGAATTGAATTATAGAGGCAGTGCTGACTCAGTTTTCTTGGTAACTGTGGGACAAGAAGTATTGCTTCACTAGAAAGCAATGTAGTAAAATCAATAATGGTACTGAGCACTATCTCTATATCAACATTTAAGTGAGTTTGCCCATTTAGGGTTTGGATTTGGTGCACTGCTCCTGTCCCCCATCTTACTTGGAAACGATAATTTCATTCGGCATTCATGTGCTGATTGTGCTAATTTCTGTGGAAGCTGATATATTACATAATTTGTTTAATTTAAAGTCACTCTGTATAAAGAGAGTAGCTACTAGAAGCTAAGGCGGATTACGGTAATTGCTATTAGTGGGAATTCAGAGGCTTCGGTGAAACGAGGAGTTTCAAATTAACATGACAGCGCTGGAACTCGAAGGCATGTTGCTGAAAAATGACGAGCACTATCCCAGGAACTAGGCTGGGCCGATCTAATGATGGTTACATCACTGCGCGGGCCTGCCAAGGTGCTCGTCGATTTATCATGCCGGCGGAAGAAAAACACGTTGCGAATTTGAGAGGAGATGAGAGCATGCGGCAATTAAACAACACCGGTCTTCCTCTCACTGATTTAATATCTCACTGCTGCTTAATCTAAACAACTGTTCAGCTGTAAGTGCTGCCGGAGCAGAGGAGGGGATTGGTAATAAAAGAGGTGTGAGGAAGTAAGCTCATCTGCTGCTGTGTGCCAGCGATGTGTGAGTATGTGCGTTAGATTGGATCCTCATGAACAGGTTGGCATCTTGCATGGTTCTGCCACCAGTGTATGAATGTGTGTGTGTGTGTGTGTGTGTGTGTGTGAATAGCTGAATGTTGGTATGTGTTGTAAAGCATTTCTGAGTGGACCGAACACTAGAAAGGCACAACTCATCACCAAAAGGTCAGTAGTTTGACCTAGTAGAAGACACATAACACTACAACAGCTGCCTCATGAACAGATATAAAGGAATGAAACTGTGTATAAAAAAGGCTATCATTCAGAATGGTGACGATTTGAATCATAAGTCAAGATTCTGTCAAATTTATTAGTCAATCGAATCTCTACTTTTTTTGTTGTTGCTGCATCCATGTACACAATGAATTAAAATATCAGTCCATTTTTGCATAGATACAATTAAATTACTCTTCCTGGATAAAACTTACAGAAGCTTTTTCGCTGCTTCTGTCTTCTTCTCTGCTTTTCCTCAGGAGACATTTTTCATCGTCACACAATATATCGTATCACACAGATCTACTATAACATTTTACAAGCAAAGCCTTTTCTCACCTATCTACAAAATTAACTGTAATGGAAATAGATAAGGCTGATGGCAGTGTGTGATCAACATTGCAGTGGCGCATGGAACTTTAATTACTTTGTATCTTGAGGAAAAAGTATAATTTTGTCCAATATTAACACAATTGACTTGACTTAATGAAGTGATAGCATCAGTCTGAACACACTGTTTACACTGTTTTGTGTTGGTGTGCAATTTAACCGAAACACAATATTTGTTAAAAGGTGTGTAGCATTTAGTGGCATCTAGTGGTGAAGATGTAGATTGCAACACATTGAACATTCTTGCTGCCCCCCTCCAAACGTGTAGGAGAAACAAATGGTGGCTACGAAAAATATTCTTCTTATTCTGATGTGATTATTCACTGATTCTAAATATTATTTTCCTCGTCTGCCAAGTCTGCTTGATGTCACTCAATTCTACACACTGCACCTTTAACACATGTGGCATTGAAATCAATACGGCTGCAGCTAACAGTTAACGGAAAACTTTCTTCATTTTCTGAGGAATTGTTTAATTTATGAAATGTGAACAAACATGAAAAACAGAAACAACTGGAAAAACAGCAAATCCTCCAATTTTAGAAGCTAAGACAATTTCTATCAATTGACATTTATTGGCAATTATTTAACCAATGATGTCAGCTTGTTAGCTACTTGGTGAAATAACTGACTACTGTTTCATGTAAGAACAGATCATAGATGATAGATAATGATTAACTTTTATCCTGAGCACTATTTTTACATTTTCAATCAAAATCACACAACAAAGACGTTCTTTTCCTCTTAGTTAAACCCTGCAGCTGTTTGTATTCAGCCTTTTTTCCCCCTACTTTATGTCTGTTTGGCTGATTTTGAATGATGTTGTTCAGGTTTATGTTATTATGCGTGAAAGGTAAAAGACTAATAAGGTCCAACACTGGTTCAACTGTTGATGAGATCATCTCATGAGGCTGCAGGTTCAGTCCTTTAAAGGCAGCCAAAGAGTGTACGTTAACAGTTATGGATTCTTTTTTAAAGTGTCTTTGAGAGAGAAACCAAATCCCTGTTTACAATTTGTACTTTGCCTGTGGACAGATGGGCAACAAGTAAATATGTGAAATGTAAATTCGTCAATCGGAGCTCTCAGTGATGGCCAAGTACATCTGGTTGGTTTTATTACCTGTTGTGTGTGCAATGTACTGAATGGAAAAACACTTTTTAAACAAACTAAGGCTAAAAACTTACGTCATCTTCACACTGATGCACTACTGAACCACTTTAAAATGTTGTATTTTACTTGATTTTATATGTTGTAATTATTCTATTTTTTTTAGCTAGTTTTACTATGTGCCATTTTTTCTATTCTTAAATTACTACTATTTTTATTATCCATCTTATATCACATTAATGTTTCTTTTTCTTTGCTTCTATTTAACATTGCTCCATGCTAATTTTAGACCAGGGGTGTCAAACATACAGAACCGACCCATCAAGGGCTCCAATCTGGTCCGCTTTGCCTACTTCATGTAAAATGCTGTGTCAGAGGTTTTACCCTAACCCTAACCCTGAAAAAACAATGAATACATATTGTGTTCATATTAAAATCATTCATATATTGAACATTGTGAAAAATGTTGTCAATCAGCAGCTTCTGCGCAAAACAATCTGTAACACTGAGATGTAATGTTGAAATTGCACTCATTTTTCTTAAGACATCTCAGGCTGTTCATCCGTTTTATATGTAGATGGTTTGTTATAGTTAAGTTATAATATACATTATTTGTATGTTATTATGCAATAGTTTTACTGGTCTGGCCCACTTGAGATCAACTCAGGCTGTTTGTGGTTGACACTCCTGTTTTAAGCCCTTTTAATGTGAAGCACTTACGTATATTACTAGTACTTACGTGTATTTATTTTGTTGTAAATCGTTTGAGCTGCTTCTCTTGTATGAAAGCTGCCATACAAATAAAGTTATTATTAGATATCACTATGAAACATGTCTTGGTAAAGTTTTCTATAGATGATTACTCATTGGCTGCACCCAATGTCATGTTTATTGTACGATGAGCCGTTTTAAAATCCAGTAGTCTCTTTGTGTGTAGCTTTTTTTTCATGGATACGTGACTTGTATCACCACGCGTGTTGTCACTGCCACCCATCAGGGGACAAAGGTCCTTTCTACTACCTGCTGTTATGTGTGGAGGGAAGCATGGCTCATGAGTCAGTGGATCAGCATCCCGGGTTTTGCCTTGCCT
Organism: Scomber japonicus; assembly: GCF_027409825.1. NCBI lineage: Eukaryota > Metazoa > Chordata > Actinopteri > Scombriformes > Scombridae > Scomber > Scomber japonicus. Next base: position 5,385,146 of record NC_070600.1, on the reverse strand, counting down.
TTGTTTGTTAAAGCTGGGTAATGCTGAAACTCAACTGGTTCCCGCGCCGACCACGCTTGTGCACGCCTCCTATGTTTTTTCTGGACACGCACAAGCACGCGCACACACACACACAGCACTCACTCACCACATTGTAATGATGCTGGCAGGTAAAGCAGCAGTTATTGAGGTCTTCAAGGTTAGCGCTAACAGGCTGCACGTGCATGCTATTGTTATATGAAGTGTTATATGAAGTGGATTTGATTGAAAAAGGCTTCACGTGTTAACAAGATGCAGACCCCCACACCCCCACCCTTACAATATTTAACAACGCTGGCCCCCGCCCATTCAACGTGATGCTAATTTTAACCGCTACATGGACGACGACCTTACAAGGCTGAGTTCACCGTCTTTCTACAAACTCTTTTTTTTTTCTGTGCACGAGCTTGGCAAACAGAATGCTGAAAAGTAAAAAAAAATAATTAAAAAAATAAAAAACAGAAATCCAATGCCAGGCTGCTATAAAATGCCAGTCTCATTTGGGAAATGGAGCCTTATTTTTCTCTCACACGACTTTGATGTTTTTTTCCCGTAAACCTTGTTACGGGGGTCAGATTTTTGGGTGATGTTTTTCCATGTTTGTCTGCAGAGCCGGGGCCGCGGCATCGGGCAGGGCTGAGGGGCACTTTGGCACACAGCATGGAAAGCCTTTCAAAAAGAGTCCAACATAAACGCTCCCGAGGGGTATAATATCCCAAAACATACTGACTACTATTACGCTAGCCCGCTAGTCTGAGAACTGAAATCATATTGTGGTGATATAAATGAACTGCGGGACACTAATTAGGCACTGGTCACATTTATGGTCAATGAATTAAAGAGAATACCTGGAGAGATGATGACAGGCATTTGTGTTGCCTGGATGCAGAATAACAGTGTATGTAAAGCATTCCACTGACTGCTCATTCAAGTTATACATAGAGGAAACAGTCAGGACACTAGATTTACTATTATGACAACTTTCCTTTGCATATAACCTTTCAAAAAGCAGTATTGTATCAGTTGGAATAACATTGTCTGATTTCAGCTTCTCAAATGTGAGGATTTCCTGCTAATCTTATGGGATCTAATTGCTTGAGTCATTTTCTAAGGAAATTCTGTCATTCCAGCTTCTCATATGTGCATATTTTCTGGTTTCTCGAGTAAACTGTGACAGTAAACTTTGGGTTGTGGATGGACGGAGGGGAAAACACAAGATATTTGAGGACATCATCTTGGACTGTGGGAAACAGTGATCCAGTTTTATCTCTGTTATCTGACATTCTGATGACTAAACAATGATCAGCAGATTAATCAGTAATAAAATGAACGATTAGTTGTGCCACTAGTCAAATATTAATCTCACAGGTGATATTTGGCTTAGCTGGCTTTGGTGTGTGTGTGGTTTTTTTTTTAGATTTACTTACTTACAGTATATGTTTCTCACTACATTTGTCAACTCAGCTCAAGCCAATATGATTACATAATACATACATATAATACTGCAGTCAGTCACATCACGTGTCACAAACTGATGACATACAGTACCAGTCAACAGTTTGAACACACTTTCTAATTCAAATTAATGGGAAGGTGTGTCCAAACTTCTGACTGCTACTGCAAAGTAACTTTCATGCACATAATGGGTGAGCATGTGATGACTGTTTTAAAAGAGGTTGAACTAGCAACAATCAGATGTAACTTAAGCCTTTATCAACCACCAATATGCTAAGTCATGTTGTTATTAGCTAATAAGGACAGGATAAACATATGAGTGCACCTAAATCATACAAGATCATAACCCTACAGCTGCTGTCACAACATAGCCAGAAAGTTTTTGCAGAGGAAAATGTGGAATTCCCATAAATCTGGAATAAGGTCTAATCTTGAAGGAGATAAGATAAGATAAGATGTTTTTTTTTTATCCCTATTTAGAAGAATTATAATTGACACAGCAGTACAGTGGCGAGTGTACACAATGGTGGAAGTGTACTAAATATAGAATCAACAAAAAATAAAACAAAATAGGATAAAATAAATAAAATACTATATACAGTAAACTGGATCTTTGTGAATGTTCCTGAGATTTAAATAGTAAGGTCAAGTAAATACACTCTTGTATACTATTGTACTTTTTAACTGTGAGTGAGTGGTGTATTGAGTCTGAAACAGGCCCCTGTGCACCAGCTAGCAATACCCATGTTAGATTTAAAATGACTGATAGAAATATAGAGATAAAGCAAGAGGAAAACCCCAACAGAGTGGACAGAAAGAGTGTAGCTTTATGTGGCAGACATGCTTGTTTGTGGCAGATGTGTGCAAACTATGGAGCTTTGCCGCCATCTTGTGGCGTTTTCACGCAATTGAAGATATTTGCAGGACACTAAACGATGATAAATACATTGCATGGGATTTAAATATTTCGTGGATCGATTGACATCATCATTATCTCACTCTATTTCTGTTTATACGTGTTGAACCCTTTGTTTACAGACATTACACCGCTGTATAGCTTCTTGTTTAGCTTAGCACAGCTGAGCAGTAACGTCACATACTACAGTCTATGGTCACATAGCGTCCCGGTGTTATGTCGAAGTCTGTTCCCCTGTGAATATGTGTTTCCCTTCTCCATAACCACAACCAGTCGTCTCCTGAGGTGCTTAACTTTAACCCAAGCATACTTTATAACCCCAACCACCTAGCCGAGGACGTCGTTATGATAAACACCGTTTTAACAGGGGGGACATTATTTGAGGGAGGAACAGACTTCGTCGTAACACCAGATAAGTTGCCTAACTTAGACCGGTTTGGCTAATGTGTTCATGGTCGGAACAGAGAAGAGGGACTCACCGTCGTAAATTACTGCTGCTGTTATTCCCAAAGGAGGAAGACTCTTCTTCATCTGCTGAAACTTTCCTCTTCAAACTTCTGGAGCTCGGTTGTCTCTTTGGTTTATCTGAGGTCGAAACGGGAGCTTCGACTTCACCAGTTTCACCCATCTGAAGTGTCATAGAATCTGGATATTTTAAATGACGTGTTGAAAGGGTTAAATAAAAATAACAATAAATCTGACAATAGCTCGGGCTCGTGACTATTTTTTTGAATATGGCGGAAATCCAAAAACCGACCAATTAGAGAAGAACAGAGGCACTCGTTGCTACGTTACGCTGAATGGGCGGGGCCAATAGTGTGGATTCTCTTAAACCCACGTGGTTATACCTAAGGCTGAACCTGGGCTGAACAAGTAATCGAAATTGTATCGATATCGCAGTATGATTTACTGCAATATTTGTTCATGTGTGTCAAAATAATATTTTAAATGAAGTATTGTGATGCTGCAGAGACGTCCAGGCCTTAAGAAAACACACCATAATCATTTCAAATGTTTTTAATTGAGAATATGAATAATTATGTAAATATGATCATTCCCTCTAAAATCGTAAATCACAATTGCAATATCAGTCAAAATCTTCAAGCCCTATTTATATTCATAGATTGTAATACAACACAGAATACTATGTTAATAAACAGTTGGGGTTGATTACAGTTCATTTGATTAAAAGATTTGCGTAAGGTTTTCCATTCACTCCATAGTATACTGAAACATTAATTTAATCAGTGAGAAAGAGGCTGCTGCTAGACATGCTTCAGTGCCAGCAGCACTTAATGAATTAAAATCTATTCTTGTTTATATACACAAAAAATAAGAGATAAGAGGTTTATGACACCACGAGCAAAGTGGATTAAAAAAGGACAAGACATATAGACGCTATAGAGATTGTACTGTGTGTATATCTCAAAAAACTTGCTGCCAAAAACGGGGGTGGAGATCATCCATGCATATTAAGTTAAGTATGCAAACACACACATACACATACACACAAACACACACACCAAGCACTTTATTAGGAACACCTGTTGGGAATTCTGGCTCTTTTGAGTGGCTCAGTTCAGCAAGAAGGGCAACAGCTCTTCATTACTTACTACTTCTGGCTTTTATAATACAGCCAAATGTTACTTTTATATATATATATATATATATATATATATATATATATATATATATGTATACATATATATGCACCTATATCATGTAAATTATCCAGTGTAGTTACGCTAGATTTAATAATTTCCAGATTACCATTATGTTTATGTTTAGTATAAGAATATTAATGTAAAACACCAGACACTATTTCAAGTTTATTTAACAATTTATTTATATGAAATGTTGTAAATTAGATTAGGTTTTTTGTTTTCTGATTTTTATTTCCTGAAAGGGAGAACACAGGACAAGTGATTTACAGAGCAGCTGTAGTAGACTAAAAAGGAAAATTAATTTCAGTTGGGCTGTAAGAAAAGACTGCAATCCTTTTGAAATATTTCATAAGTGTAGTGTTCAGTGCAACAGGCCTGTAGTCACTGTTCCCTTTGCGGCAGATTAAGAGCAGATGTAACGATTGACTTTTACCACAGAGTAGGATAAAGTGGGAGTCTGCAGATTTTTTAAAAATCAGACACTATGCATGTTTAAGTCCTTCTACACATCTTCAGATAGATAGCCCATCTGTCCCTTTTCTTTCTTTCTGAGTTTCAGCTTCATGTCTCTGTCTGCACCCTCCCTCTCTCGCTGTCCAACTATTTCTCAGTCTCTTTGGTGCCACCACCAAATGAAAAGAGCAGATGATGTTTGGAACTGGAAAACTATAAAAGAGTTGTAGAGGAAGCAAGTCAGCAGATAGAAGTATGTGCATCAACAGTCATGTTTTTGTTTTTGTTTAAATCAATGAAACAGGTGCAAAATGGACTCTGAGAAATTGAACAAAAATATGTTAATTGAAGCAAAACAGCAACCTGTCATATTTGTAGTTATTCCATAATTCTTTGCGCCTACAGTACATTTTATGTGGGTTTAATGTAATACTGATGTGTCTGAAATCACATGCTTCTGTCAGTACACTTCTGTGTAGTACAATGTGAACACTGTACTTACTTATGCAATGCACACATTTCGACAGGTTAGTGTTGTCTCAAATCAAACACTGCTGTTGCGAACTTACCAAAAATAATGATTAGCCCGTTAGCTTAAGTTAGCATTTGTGTTATCGTTTGCGGTACCAAATTATTTCAGACTGCTCAATTAACCTAATAAACCTACTGATGGCTTAATATGTGACAACAGTATGGTGGTGCTTGTGCAAAATGTTATTTCCAGTTTGAAAAGTGGTGACTCTCTTTCCGCTACGTTGCCAAGATACCAACCTTTTCACCGCTTTGAGTGCACCATCCGGGTATTTCAGTGCACTACATTCCATACTTATCAGTATGAACACACTTATGCACTCAAAATATTAGGTGTTAGTACAGCAGTACGAAATATGAGACAGCATTAGTCTGTCAAGTGGAGCCATGTTTACTGCAGCTAAACCAAGGAATCTATAAAAGAGGTAATGGTCATTATGTCACTGTGTAGCAGAATCATTGTTAACTAGTTAATGTTTGACATATTTGTTGATATATATTTCCTCAGTTTGTTAAGTATATTTAACTAACTCTGACAGGCCACATCATTGAGTCCAGACAGTTATTATCAGAGCCATTAATAAATTGATCTGTTTATGATTGCAGTCTGGTCAGTGATAATAGATTGAACCTGCCCTGTTTGGTCATCATGATGTATCCTGGACAACACACACATTTACATTAAAGGCATCATGTAATGTTTTTTAAATTTTATTTACATAGATACAACATAGATATGATGGGTTATAGTGGGACTTGCAATACCTGCCCCCAGCCCGGGATCTTGGTTTGGAGAGGCCTTTTATCTGAACGCACAAAGGACGCAAGTGGAACTGTAATTTTAACACAAGTTTAATGATATAAGCAATAAAAAACAAGCAGCGTATCAAAATCAAAGCAAATATTTAGAAACAAGACATCAACTTCTACTGACTCTACTGACTTCAACTGACTCTACTGACTTCAACTGACTACTGACTTCAACTGACATCAGTAATAATGAAGATTAGCAAATTGCTACAGAAAACCGATATCTAATTCAGAAAGCCACTGACATAACTGCAGGAGTGGATAGGCTTACTGTTTCTGACTGGAGTTGGAGCATCAACCTTGCCAACCCAGTCCTGTACACTGTCCTGCCCCTGTACCTGGCACTATTTTTCTTGTAGTTCCTGCTCCACTTTCCTCCATCTCCTCCTCCTTCTGCTCATCCTCTTCCATCTCCTGTCCCTCCTCATCTGTCTCTTCCTCCTCCTCACTCCTATAACTGACACTGGCCTTGTCAGCTAATAATAATAATAGTGATAACGTTATAGCACTTTTGAAAAGAATTCGCAGTGTTAGCACACAAATACAACAACATAAGAAAAGCACTACTCATGCATGCACACACACACACACACACACACACACACACACACACATGCACACACACAATCACACACACACACATGCACACACACTGCAAATTAATTAATCACTTTAATGTACGTTTCTTGAGCTGGTAAAAATGGCTATTTATTACTGTTGAGACAGAACAGGATAATTAGCCTATATATTCAAATAGTATATTTTTTAACTCCTGAAATATGTTTTCTTTTGCAGTAAAGACGTGTGTGCTTTCCTGGTCAACCAGTATCGATTTTATTTTGAATAGATAAAGCAGATAAGTGATTTATGCACGTATGGTGTAACATTGCTGATAGGTTACCTTTAATGTTCTGTGTGCCCTGAACACAAACACAAACACAGTATAAGTCTGGGATGATAGGGCCATAGACCGTGCTTGTTACCTGCCATGCTGCTGCTGCTCGGTCCCGTGTCATCACTGACTGTGGCCACGCTGACCTCAGCCCCTCCGCCCTTAGTTTTTCCGCTCCACCCATCCCCTTTTCTGGCTTCCTTCTTTTGGGCATGTTCGCTCCGCTTTCCTTTTTTTAACAGGAAAAGAGTCTGCTCAAATTGGGAGGGGCCACCCACCGGCCACCGGCCTGGAACAAACCAGCCAAAACCTCCCGAACCTCCCTATGGCCAGCCCACCCCTGCCCGCCTCATTAACCTCATTAGAAGTGACACCAAAATGTTGTATTTTTTTAAATAACACATACGTCTGGCTGAAATTGTGTGATGTCATGTAACTGAGAATGTCATTTTGCACTTTTGTGACATCATATACAGAACATTCTGGACAATACTTTGTTCAGAGATAGAACACTCAACCTGTGGATCCACATAACCAGTTAACTTGCGTAAAAAAGAAGGAATTACAAAGATCCAACTTGAAAGTTCAATGAGTTAAACTGGTAAATCTGTTTCTTTTTGTTTCTGTAGTCCAATCATGTTGCAACTGAAAACCAGAGGTGGATGTTGGGATTTAATGTAAATTCTGTAAATGGTGTTTCATGAATCATTAGTGACCCAATGTTACATGTTTAATGTTTTACTCAAGTCAAAGGACAGGGAAAGAATTTCTTATTCGCTTAATTTTAAAAGGCGACGTGTAACACTGAAGTTGCACTGATGTCCTCTGTTGTGCAGTATAAGAATAATATGTTGATGTCATAGTATAACTTATAGATTGAATAGTTAGTCACATGCCTTGTTGTTGAATTGAAAAACAGGTTAACCCAGAGGAGTTTAACATGAAAAAGCAAATGACGCTTAGTGATATCGGTTGATGATAATTCAAGCCATTTATCAGTTGCCTAATCATCCATTTTCCCTCCAACTCTCAGAACAAAACTGAATTAACTATGGAGGACACGAGCAGCAGTTCATCCTCTAGCGATTCTGTATTCACAATCCCAATCAAATACCAACTTGTTGATTTTGTGGGAAATGGCGACTATGGACTAGTAGCTAAATGCATACGCAGCGACACCGGTGAGACTGTGGCCTTAAAAATATCAAGATATTCCTACACTGCCGCACAAGAGGTAGGTTAACTTTATTATATTTTATGTATATTTTCATGTGCAAAGTTGCACAAGAAAGATTCTATTTTAACAAGCTGATACCTAAACTTGAATCATGAATCCTCAGGCCTCCATATTACAATACCTCATGGAGAAGAATCTGGACCAGAACAACATTGTGAAGTTCTATGACTGGGACCAGATCAAGAACACCACTAGTCTGGTGTTTGAATTGCTGGATGTGAACCTGTCACAATACATGGCGGAACATGGTGAGAACCGTCTACCTCTGAACGACATCAGATACATCGTCAAAGAGGTATGAATGCAGTGTCACATACACAGATTGAAAGGACTTTTTTTGAAACAGTCTGAAATGATTTTATTACTTATCTTGTACCTGCAGTTGGCCATAGCATTGAGTGCATTAAGAAGTGTTGGAGTGATCCATTCGGATATTAAACCAAAAAATATCATGCTGGCAAAGGATCAAAAGCAGCTTGTAGGAGTAAAGCTGATCGACTTCGGCCTGGCGTTCCATACACGTGAAGCTGTGGTGGGCGGTTATTACCAAGTACCTTATTACAGGTAAGGTGTATAAACAGAGGCACTGGTTATCACAGTGGGAGTTCTAGTAGAGTATGTTAATGTATTGTGATTACATTATTGATGATACTGAATATTTGAGTGAAAAGTTGTATTTTTAGTCTCAAAGCGATGACAATGTTCTTCACTCAATGTAATGATTTTCCTCTCATATTCAGGGCACCAGAGATTATACTTGGACTCCCTTTCACAGAGGCCATTGACATGTGGTCCCTCGGCGTGGTGATGGGACAGATGATGTTTGGTTCATTGATCTTCCCTTGGTTCGTCGAGTATAGTCAGGTAAGCAAAAACGTTTCTTTTCTACTTGCTTCATTGTAGATCTTGTATCGATGCAATCAGGTACTAGCTTGGGTATACCCATGCTTTGAATGTTAGCATAGCCACCAAGACAAAATCTTCGCCTGAGATAGGGAACCAATCACAGAATGGGCAGGCGGGCTCAAGACATTGACAACCGTAGAGCGACTCTGTTTACATCCAGCATGGCGGCCACGGAGGTGCAGCAACCGTTTGAAGCAGCAATAGATTGTGTGCTAAATAAATGAGAAGGCAAGTTCACTTTGAAAATAGAACAAAAACTTACGCTACATGATTTCCTTCATAAAAAGGATGTGTTTGCGCTGCTCCCTACAGACTCTGAATACGTCATTGCGTATCGTTGATGTGATTGGCTGTAAAGTTGTCCAGTAGCATACAGAAGCATTTGATCGGCATTCGTTGATCCCGCCTCAAATATGAGAAAATGAATGGCTCCTCCCCACACCCAACCTCAATCTCACATGAGATTGAGATGCGGTGTGGTGTTAGCCAGGCTAATCAGATACTGCATCTGGCCTTGATTCATTCAATATAAAGAAAGACTGAGGCTGATTCTTATTGTACACGTTGAATATTTTGATGTGACACTGTCTCCAGATGAAGACTATCTGTGAGATCTTGGGCCAACCAGCAGACCATCTTCTTGATGCGGGTCTAAAAACAAAAGACTTCTTTATCAAGAACTCTAATGACCAGTGGATGATGACGGTATCGTATTTAACTTGTAGGTCTTAAATTATAACAGATAAGATAGATACCCTATTACAGAAAGAATAATCTTTAGTTATTTTCCTCTTCTAGACATATGACCAGTACTCTAATAAAATCTCCATTGGCGAGAAGAGGTACCCCTTCAGCTCTCTGGATGATCTGAAAATGGTAAGTTAAGTAGGTTGCTGAAAACATCTTTCTTTGATTCTCTTTTCATGAATCAGAATAACTTTACTGTTGTTGGAATTGCACAATGTTTTAAAATGTAGTTGAGTAAGGAGATGGTGAGTGATGAAGAAGCTCAAGAATGGATGCAGGCCGTTGAACTACTGAAAGCAATTTTTCAGGTGGATGCCAATAAGAGGATCACTCCCACCGGAGTCCTGAACCATCCCTTCATCACCCAGAGCTATGTCAGTGAAACTCTACAACCAGTAGCCAGTGAGCCCAGCACCTGCCAGGCCTGGCCTGACATAATGAGGGCCGAGACTGCAACTGGGGCTGATTGCAGGTACAGTAGCTATTTCCTGCTGCTGCTAGGTGTTGAAGTGGTACAGAGGCTGGTATACAGCCCTGTGGATCAATAAGTTCTTATCTTAAATGCAAAATGATGGTGTTCATGTCTGTGTTGTGTGTGTTCAGGACGCAGGACTGTCAGGGTGATAGAAATACCACATCAGAGTACAGTATTGAAACCCTAATGCTGGATCCTAAACATGTCACACCTCCTGACACCACCAAGGAGAGCCAGACAATCACCACCACGGAGCTGGATCAAACCACAACAGGTATGAATTACTAAGCTCCACTTCAGCCTGAAAATGTTGAGAGCTTCCACATTGTTGTTCATGTTGTTTTAAATTTTCCCACTGTGGGACTAATAAAGGAATAATTTATCTTATCCTCAGAGTTCCTCAGAGGCTTCTCCTGGTTGAGGAAGATATGTAGCTGTTGTGGCTCTGCGAAAGTTTGGCCTGAGCCTCAATAGTCTATGAGGCTGTAGGTCTAGTAGTCCTGGATGAACTATAGGTTTGTGTATGCTTAAAACAAACTATTTCTCAGTTTACAGTTAACATTCAACCTTGTCTGGAGCCGAAAGTATTTGAACCCAACCCAGTCTACAGCAGTTTGTGAAATAGTCATGAAATAGAATTAGCCTTTTTTTCATGTCACTCAGCACAATTTTCAAGCTAATGACCACAACCGGTCGAGGCAGATGGTCGCCCACATTGAGCCCGGTTCTGCCTGAGGTTTCTTCTTGTTAAAGGGGAGTTTTTCCTTGCCGCTGTCGCCAAGTGCTTGCTCATGTGGGAATGTTGGGTCTTTTTAATTTACATTTAGAGTACGGTCTAGACCTGCTCTATGTGTTAAGTATCTTGAAATGACTTTTGTTGTGATTTGATGTTATATACATAAAAATATATCAAGATTGATTGATTTAATGTATTTTAGAAGTACAGTTTGTGCTTGCAGAACAGCCAGGACCAGGAGCACAGACAATATATTGTTTTTAATTTAATTTAATTAATTTATTCTTATTTTTTTTAAACCATAATTGTAGTACTCAATATTTAATAATGAGATTTTATCCTGGTTGTTGAATTTGAATCAGTCCTGTGGGTAGACCAGCTATTTTCCTCGCTGCCTTTTTTATAAATATATTTTACAGCGTCAGGAAAATTTGTGATTATGGACACAAATTAATAGATGAAATGTTTTGACTATTTCATGAACTGCCGTGACACTGTGTTGTACCTGTCCTAAATGGCCATTCTTGAAACAAAGAGCCTGCTGAGAAGAATGGTCCAACAAGCACTTTGTTTTAAGCATACTGAAGCCTTCGAGTAAGACTATATAACCATGGTAGGTTTGTTGAACACTGTGGATGCTAAAATGTAGCATTTTATTGCTTGAATTAAAACAAACTCCAAAACAGAAAAGATGGCTTCAAACTGACTCCAGTGCAAACCAACAGGAGACGTCACAACTCACTACCTCCATCTTTATAATCTATTGCTTAGGGAGGGCATTTTACAGTCATTATATAACCTGAACAGACAAATACTTCACATTTTTTTCCATCATCAGCAGAGTCGAGTCCAGGCCTTGAGTTTAGAGGAAATCAGTACTAGTATGTCAGTACTACTGTCAGAAGGAGTCAAAAATACCCACTGCAAAGAAAATGGTTTTGTCATGTACATATCTGGATGTATGTAAGCAGTAGTTTTTAAAAGAACCACCTGCCCAGCTATATACCCAGTGCAGGAAATATGAAGATTGGTTCCAAATTTCCTATTTATCACCAAATGTTGAATTAACAGAAGAAAGAAAATATTTTCTATGTTTTGATGCCAGAGGTTCAGAAACCACAAGACTATAACAGCATCTTGTAGCAAAGTTAACAACTCCAATGACTGTAGCATTAACATAAATGTCCTCTTCTGACACCTATCATACAACATTGGTTGACTTGCTTTGGTTGTGATTATGTCTGATTATGTTAAACCTTTATACAACACCTGAGGCCTGAAAAAGTTGAGACAGATGTTGTGTTAGCCCCACAGCTGTGATGCATTTAGGTAACAAATCTGCATCTCTTACAAAAGACTGTCAAGAGTTTATTGTGCAGCAACTTCCAGAGAGAGAAAGTCTGGTGTTACAGTACATGGTCTTAAGGGAAATTCACATTTGGTTTGTGTGATACTGAGTAAATTGAAAGTAGTAATATTGTCAGTTGAGTATCCTCTTGTGTTTTCAGACAGCAGTTATGCTAGCCTGCTCTAGGACTCTATTTTACTGCATGCATGTTTTTTAATAATCTGTTGGAGTTTGAGTTATGGACATTTTAACCTCACCTAGCTGCCCCCTGCTTTGCCTCCCAGGGTTATGTCACTGTGGAGTGCAGGCATATAAATCACAGCTATTTACTGTAACTAACGCACAAAAAACTGGGCTTAAATACAGACAGAACTAACAATAGGAAACAGGTGACTTAGCAGGAGAACAGACAGGGAGCTGAGCCCAAATGGAGCAGGGCAGGTGCTGAGGGAAAGTAGGCTGGGGAGGAGGACAGGAACACGGAGCAACCAAAACCCAGAAAACACAATGAGATAGGACTGTGATAGGTTACCATCATTTTATTCTTAATTTAAATATGTTTAATGGGGAAATATATAGATCTATTTTTTGATCTATTGTGGTGTGAACACTATTACTGCTGTGTCAAGATCGATCATGGTGAATTCATTGCAGTTTGGCCTTTATAGTTTTTTCTATAATGCAGCAGGACACTGGCTGTTGCCTGTTAAATCATTTGTCTTTAGAATAAACTCTTTTTCATCAGTAACTTCTCCTGGTGTGCCATCTATTCTCTCACAGAGGTTCTCTACCCCAGAGGGTAAAAAACAGCAATTTTCTTGAACTCCCACGGGTGACACTTCCAATAAAGTCTCAATGACTCTTCCTGTAAACTTTAGTCAAATAAAGCAACTGTGTCCTCAACATATTGAGTCAAAGAGAAAGGTAGCATTTCTTCATGCGGTTCTACTGTGAACAGAAGGTGAGAAGAAAAACAGAAAAAATATGGAGCCACAGACGTGTGGAAGAGGCAGACAATATGCTCTGTGTGTTCTGCTGCCAAGTTTAGTTTTATATCACAGCAGTCTGGTTGGTCAAGACAACAGATTTAGCAGCATCATGTAAAATTCTACTCCAACAATAAGCTCACTTCAATTTAGAACGGATCTTTGGACAGTGGCCATGTGGTAAATCTGAGGAGCTGACAGAAAAGAAACTGAAATTGCTTTCATTTCAGACATTCCAGAAATTCAGCCAATGGTACAACAGCTAGATCATTAATCATTCAGGGCATTAATCAGGCGGTGTGATATTCCATAACACTGCACATCAAACGACAACCGTTAAGACGTTTCCTGTTTCATTCTTTATGAAGGCCACATACTCACAACAGATTAAACTAATGGTAGTATTCTTATTGTCAATGCAAAAAAATACACATACACAAGCAAAAATAAAGCCTCAACTATAAGTCATTGCATACAAAGTTAAGAAGGGAAGACATTTGACAACAATAAATGAACCACAAGAATAAAATCTTAGTTTGTTGACTGTAACAGTGGTCAATCCAGATATTAACACAAGAAAACCTTTAGATAAAGGATAACAAAGCTCACAAAACATTTTGTATTATTGGTTTTGTTAGTTTTGATTAAGTCATAATGCAGGTGGGAAAAGGTATCTGGGAAAATATCAGCTTTCTTTAGGGGCTTGTAGGTGTCTGCATTTGATTGACAGCTTCTGGGAGTGCCGGTGTTGCACTGTAGGAGACAAGACTAAACTGCTGAAACTAGAAATCATGGGCAATGTTATGGATTTTTATTAGTTTTGATTGGGTCATACTGCTGGAAAAATGTATCTGGGAAAATATCTGTTATCTTGAGGGGCTTATAGGTGTCCAAGACTAAACTGCTGAAACAAGAAATCTTGGGTGGACAGTGTGTTGTCAGCAGTGGTGCACCAGCATGTATCAGGCTTGAAATGCATTTAGGTGTGTTTACATGTTGTTTAATGTGCTGCAGCTGAGCAGTTAATCTTTTCCCCCAATGAATATTTGTTTGGTGATTCATTCAACAACCTAAGATTTATAAGAAGAAGCGTAAGTCTGTAATGTCTGTAAGTTAGGAAAGACGGACTTCAGGAGAAACAGAACGGATGCAGGCCCACTCCACATCAACGGGGACTGTGTCGACAAGGGTTTCTCCTTCCATGTTCCCCACAGCGCACATCACAGAGGATCTCTCCTGGATGGTCAACACCTCAGCGGTGGTTAAAAAGTCCCAGCAGCGACTCCACTTCCTGAGACTGCTTAGGAGGAGCAATCTGTAGAAGCTGCGTATGGCCTTCTACTGCTCCACCATTGAATGTACTGGTGTACTCCATCATGGTGTGGTATGCTGGCTGAAGCAGTGATGCAGTATGCCCCCTAACCCTAACTCTAAGCTCTGCACAGGATCATCAGTACAGCTCAGAAAGTCATCAGCTGACCTCTGCCCACCCTGGATGACATCTCCAGCTCTCAGTGCCTCTGCAGAGCCAGCCTGGTCAGCACCTGTTCAACCTCTTGCCCTCTGGGAGGCGGTATAGATCCATTAAAAGCAGGACAAACAGGCTAAAGAACAGTTTCTTTCCTTGAGCTATCAGAATTCTGAACTCCTCAAACACTTACACATAAGAAACACTGTCAGTCTTTTATTCCCTTTATTAATCCCTTTAAAGTGCAATAACCTCATTTTGTTTAATAGCGATGTACAATGACAATAAACCCTTTCTATTTTCTATTCTAAGGAGACTTTAGCAGGGAAACTACTGTAATGTGAGTTGTTGTCCAGAATCTGTGGCTCCAATGTTGCAGGCTGCTGTTTGGCTCATTGTGACCATCGGCTCTTGATGGAATGATAATGTTTAAGCATTGGCCATGTTGTGATATTCACTGATTTCTTGTATATTTCACTCTGATGTAATTTTAGCTGAAACTTTCACTTCGCACACATGTCTGACTATTTGTTGTAATAAAACACCCTACTGTATCTAATTTCTAGTGACTATGAGCGTTTGTGTGTTCTTGACTGTATCATTGTATCCATGGTCACAGTAAACACTGCCCTCTTCAAGATTATTGTCATAGAGAACAGACAGTGACACATAAACAGAGATAGTTGGAGTCCTCTGGCCTGCAGTCTCATCCCTCTGGAGTTCCTTTTCATTAAGAGACTTCTGTGATCATGTTCCAAGCACATTTCAGTCTGTTGCATTTCAAAGTGAGTATTTCTGTCTTGTTGTTGGAGCTGAGGCCGTATTAAAAGCTTGGGGTGGAAGATAAGATTTATCAGCAAGACTGTTTTCTAGAACATCATGTTTCACACTTCGGAGATCAGTTGGACGCTAAATATTCAGCGCTGACAGTTCTCGCACACTTTAATTTCTCCATGTGAAGCTTTGGCCTCAGTTTCAGATCCTGTTCTGCAACTCCATCATCTTCTTCCAGATGTCGGCAAAGTCGCAGGAAAAAGAAACGCAATGAAATGTTATCCTGTAAAATCTACAGTGTTGTTTTCTGGTCATCACTTAGAACATCTCTATCGCCTTAAAGGGGCTTTCTATTTTAACAGCCTCTAGTGGTGGTTAGTAGGAACCTCAGCAACATCAACCAACTGCACTATGGCCTATAATTAACAGAAATAGTACACTTTAATTTTCACACACAAATAACTCAATTAGGTATATTAGAGCTAAAAGCTTTTATTCATGAATAATATAGGTCAACAACAACATCCATTAGCATCTTCAAATTCTGAAAGCGTTCTCTTCCAGCTTGGGTCAAAGAACAAGCCCGTAGCCCGTTTTCATCTGTTATGCCTTCTCTTTTGGTGGAGACTCACAGCTGCATCGATCCACGGTTTTATAACCGATTTCAAATGGTGCTAGATGGCTGCAGCGGACTCTAAGCACCAGAGGAAATCAGTTATCTTTGAGTGGCGGAAGAAGAGGAGGAAGGAGGAAGGAAGGGCTGTCCTGTGCTCGTCCTCCTAAGGCTCCCTCACTGCCAGAGCTGTCTTCCTGTCCCCAAGAACACTGATTTCAAATGGTGCTAGACAACGGGAACACAAATCTAAACCACCACGTGAAACCAGCTTCTGGGGGAAGACGTTTTTGGTGTCGGACCACAGCTGTAGCGGTGAGATGAACCGACGGCATGGAGCAACAGTCACTTGTTACATTTGAAGTTTTTATTGATAAGTTCTAAGTCATTTTACTATCTACATAAGAAGTTGTAACATCAGGGCAGGAGGGGGTTTGTAATCTTCGTCAGGAGGGAATGCAATTAAATCTTCATTCAGCCTTGAGGTAAAGCCTTGACAAACACAATCGTATCTGTATAAGGTATTTTAAGGTACAAATATCTAGAGTCCATACAAAACAGAACAGTAAAAAAAATTATATTTATGACTTTTGCAGAGAAAAAAGGGTGATTGTGAAGGTAGTTCATATATCCTTAATTCTTTTTTTATCAATTAAAAAGAGATATTTGAAACACAAATAAACACCCACATAAAGTAAACTAGTAAGTGAACAAACATAACCAGTAAATTAATATTATATATTTTAAATTACCTCCAAGTAAAGTTAAATTAGACAAAATAATAATTGCCCAAGCATCACAAGGTAGCTCCTGGCGTTTTGTGGAAATGTCAAAATCTAGTATTAAGAATTTTAAGAATTTCAAGATTCTATCAAGAGCTAATGCAGCCACTGCCAACTCGGGCGCCGCAATGGCAACAATTGGGTAATATAAGGTTACATTGTTACAAAATTGTGTTTAAACAAACAGCATAGAGTAATATTCCAGAGTAGAAATGCTCACTGACTGTGGGGGCAACACAGGGGGGCCACAGCTCATTTCTGCCTTGGGCCCCCCTACCATGTTAATCCAGCCCTGTAAAGTGCTATGCCCAAGGTCAAGAATTAACTTGAACTCTTTAAATAACACTGAAAAATAACACTACTAATTACTACTTCTACTAAAAACAATAATAGCCAGTCATATAAATAATAAGGCCTGTTACTTAGCACATCACAATAATGACAGTAATACGACTACAACATAAAGAACCTTAAAGAAAAGTTGCTCAGCCATGCAAAGCAAAACATACACGACATCTCTGGCAGTCAAGTTCATTCAGTCACATTCTTTTTTCACTCTTACTCTTCACATGTGTCACTCTGTCAGTGGATGAGCCATGCTGTCAGAGGAGGAGAAACATGACAGCGCTTTTTTATTAAGCGGAAGTCTGCCTTAAAACATGAATGTGGTTGTCATGGCAGCGCAGCAGACACGTGAAAATTCGCCTTCAGCAAGCAGAGAGGAATTCAAACAGAACAGACATCACAAGAAACAATGCTGACAGCACATGACAGTAACCCCATACTGCAAGCTGACAGCTACATACTGAAGCGTGTTCTTATTTTAGACATCACAAACACACAGTATAGAATGATGTGTACTTACTTTGTTCTGAACCATTTGGGCACTCACAGCTTTATCCTAGCTGCCAGAATTGTTCCTGCAGAAAGAGAATCCGATGACAACGGATCGGAAAGCCCTTGTCAATGAACGTGTGTGTATACATGCATTAGTATATATGACTGTTCTACACACACCCCTAAACTCCAACAATACATCATCGACCATCCCCATGGCCCATTCTTTTCACATCTCATTGAATGCACCTGACCATACCTGTCGAGCAGGTATAACTATGTGACACAACGAATGTGACACGTGTGCATTTGACAGTGACACACCTTTCCCTCATTTCCTTGAATGAATACATCCATTTCCACTTCCACATCTTCTTTTTAAAAGGTCTAGTAATGGCCAAGATTGCTTCATTTGCCCTGAAGACTGTTCACCAAGTTACTGTTGCTATGCTTGTCAAGCCGCTGACGCAAAGCACATCCAGTCTACAGCATGGCTAATTTACCATTCAAAGTTCATGGTAATTTTTTGAAACAAATGGCCCTCGATTTCACACACAGGTAGGGCAAAAGAAGGTCCCATGTCTAGCCGGGTAAAATGACAACTGTTGCTATTAGATTTTATTGGCAGATGATTTGGTTGACAATGCTGTGTCAGGCTGAATTTTTAATGTTTCCAGCTAACAAGAAGTCTGTAAAAGGGGTTTTCAATACACTGATGATACATGATAGTTATATTTTCCATCATGATTTGTTAATCCATGAAGGTTTTATATTTGTATAACTTTCCTTGAGCCTAGAAAGGCAATTTTAAAATCTGCGTTGATGTCACAATGTAAAAGACTACGGGCCGAATGGGAACGTGGACATTCAGTGGGCCGCATAAGGCAGAAGAGAACCCGCAAGCTAGAATCTTTTTTGGCTCGTGCGCCACACAAGCAACTCACATTCGATTGAATAGTTGCCATCTTGGAGTCCAGTATCCAGTCCATGGGCCAAAATCTCCAAACTCCTAAAATCCCATGCCTGCCAATCATACTCACAGTTGCTAAGCTATGATCGGAGAATGCCTGAACAGTCGATTGAAAAACCAGTGACGTCCAGTAGAATCAAGACTGCGTTGTGCTTTTGCTCAGTGGGTGAATACCTGCCACCCAAATTGTCCCCACTCGCTTAAAGAAGAAAAAATTCAACTTGACACTTAATCACACAGCAGGCGTCTTCACACCTCCATGTACTCTGTGACATACGAGGGGAGCGGCACATCCAGCCGGAGGAATGTACAAACAGTGACAGTACGTATGTGTGTGCGGTGTCTCGTGTTACAGCACAAAGACTTCTGTACGCCACTGGTTGTGGGAACCGATGCCCAGCTCTTATGTAACCAGTCAGGTCGTCATGACAACAAGGCTACAGTAAAAGCCACATTGTCTCTGTAGCCCACACAGGTGTTTGAAAGATGGGTGTCCGATGACATGTTACAACCTTGGCGTCAGAGGTTGGAAAATCTGTTATTTGGGGTTTCTACTGAGGGTTTAGAAAGCAGATTGAACAAATCATGTGATACAGTCTCACTGTGAGATGCCTTTAAAATCAGGACACAATATTTTGCTATGCTGTCACATATAGTTTAAGTAGACTTGATTCCTGTACTTCTGCTTATGGACACAAGAGGGCGGCATAACATCTAGAGGCCCCTATGCTTCCCTGTGACATAGTTACTATGGTGACATGACTCTCTCTTATGCCCTCAGTTTAGAAAGTTCTAGGGTCAGGGTGTCTTAGTGGACATTCAGTATCAGCAGAAAGAGGAGGCAGTAAGGTGGACAATTGATGAGAACACCACACCTTAGAAATATAATGCAACCACAAACTACGAAGAACGTTTTAAACACAATGGTTAAGATAGTGGCTTGCAACATGCGTGACGGAGACGATGTCAATGCCTACGCGGTCAAACTGAACACCGAACAGGAACTAGTTTGTGAAAGGTAAAGTGTTAAAAACAAGCAGCTTCCTAGGACTGGAATGTAATCGATCACCATCTTCATTTTCCAACTTGCTTTCCTCATTCTCATATATTTCCTGTTGTTGAGGTCAACGTATTTGAGGTCAATAGTGAGCATAATGTCAAACTCTTAAGTGCTGCTCTGGTGTGTAAGGAAAAGATAAACTCTGACAATGCCACAGTGACCAATGTGGACATTTTCCACTCTCTGCAGAGTCTGCACACAGCTGACTAGAAAACGTGACCTCAATTTTCTCCGTTTTTTTTAAAAGGTCAGAATTGAGCTGAAGGTAAAATGCGCACAGTAGAAGGCTTACGCAAAACCTAGAACCAGCACTCTGCAGTATGAATGCAAGAGTGAGCGAGGGACACGCACATGCACACACACACAAATACACACATCCCTCTCTTTCTCTCTCTGGGGAGAAAGGCTTCCTTGTGGAGGTGAGGCGAGGGCTTGTTGTCGGCTCTCACTGCGGCTTCCTGTTCTATTCTCTCCCAGGAAGTGACACACAGAGAGACACACACACACACACACACACACACAGTGCTGTCATGAATGGCAGGCCCTGGCTCCCACGGGTGACGGTGATGTCATCCACCCGGTCGAGTCGTTCATACGTAGGTCCACATTTGCCCCGCTGCCTGTGAAGAGAGGGAGAGAAATGACGTTAAATGATGATGACTGCAAGTTTACATAAGATTTATGTTTTTGTTCCTTTTGTTCCTGATGTGCTGAGTCATGGTGCAGTACTCCACTGTGCTCATAATTGACCGCCTTTCATAACAAATCTGTTTTTTGGGTCAATATTCATTGTTTGTGAATCATCATGTGATCACGGAAACTGCAGATTTCAATGTTCAGTGCAAACTCTGGGGTTTTGGAGGGGGGGGGGGGGGGGGCGGGCGGGGAATGGAAAGGAGAGCGTAGGTGGGACGGGAGAATTAATCGAAGACGTACACAGGATGTCCACGCCATTTAGCGAGAAGTATTATTCACACTGATGCACTACTGTCTGAACCACCTGCCACAAACTGCATCATCACACATCTTCAGGTGAGAAATGGAGGGCGAGAAATATGCGAAAGTGTGTGTGTGTGTGTGTGTGTGTGTGTGGGTGAGTCGCTGATATAAATGGATATTATGTTGTGTCTGAGCATGATGAGTTTCACTGAAAGGCAAACGTGGGGACGCACACACCTCTATATTGCCTAAATCATGTCAAATTTGACATCTGGAAATAATGGTGTTAAGTGGGAAGGAATGATTCACAGAGTCAGAGTGAAACCAGAACCTCTTTCAAAATCAATAATATTGTTACAGTCATTAAATTATAATATCAGCTCCTTTGGTACATACTCATTTTACCTTAGAGTATGGATAGAAAACCTCAGGAACATTTATCTAGAGGCCAGTTCATCCACTAAAAAGTTCTCTAAGATTTCTACAGGTATCTTATTTATGAGATCAACATGACATCTAAGCATTTAACCTCAGCTATAAATGCCCTGGTCCTTTGGTGAATATTATCAAAAAGGTTATTCAATTGTATTAGCAGACTCTACAAATCCCTCCATCCCTGTGGAGCATTTTAGCACCTTTCAGTTGTTTTTTTTCTTTTCTTTTATGGTTCATTACTTTCATCAGCTTTGTTTCCAGCTGCATTATGCAGATGTTTTCATTGGCAAAGCTCTGATTAGCCCATTGCACAGTACCTACCCAGCATCAAACCACAGGCAAGCGACCAATAAAATCTATTCAGACTGCTTCAAATTGTGGAAAGAAAACTTGAAATGGAACAATAGGTACAAGTATATAACCAGTATGAGATTTCTTTTAAGGCATCAAGCTTATGGTGCTAACTAAAGGAAAAATATTTTTTGTTTTGTACAAAGTTAAGAAATTCAATCAGGCATGATCATACAATACTATGAAATACAATAAAAAGCATAAGTTAGCATAAGATTCTCTTTCTTCTTTCTTACATATTTTCATTTTACAGATCACCATTCAACACATCTGAGACCACAAACCACAGTGTAATTACTTTTTGTCCCATGGAAATCCACATGATTTTGGAGCAAATTAAGGTTGGTGATTACATTTTGGGGGGATTACAGACAGTAGGACCTGTAATCACGTCATTATTTTGGCAAAAGTGAAATAAGAGAAATGTAATGTATCTAGTCCTCATAAGATAGAAGCCCCTTTACCAGCTATGTTTGCTATATATACATACCTATATATATACTGTATATATCACTTAACATCTATTTCCCAAAGGAGGTCTGCATTGTGGTGCAGTGGAATGAAACCCTTCACTTGTTCCTGTCTGTAAGAGAATAGAAATACTTTGTTGCATCTGCAGTATTAAAAACCATTAATCAGTCTCTTGCTTCCGTGACTCCTCTGAATTCTCCCAGCGGACCACTCCTCCAGCAGGCAGCCTGTCAGACAGATCCGGCACCTCAGGGCCACTGACCTGATACCGATCCTCCCTTCCCGTCAAGAAATCTCCCTCTCTGTGAGGCATCTTATTGTGCACATATATCAGTTCCAGGAAAATTGGAGCAGCTTGAAGCAGGGAAGCGAAGATCCCTGATAGACACGTATTTTTTCAGACAGTGAATTACAGGGAAGTTATTGCTTAACTGTTATTGTTGAAACCAATAATGCAATCCTCCAGCAAATCCCTAAAGAACAGTATTATGCTGCAGTCAAGGATGATTATTCCTTTCACTTGCTGGGAGAGCGGATTGAAAGTTGGCACAAACCCAACCATTCATCATTGGGAAACCAGCCAAAGCCTACAGGTGTTTGAAATGGAAGTTTGAATGTGTGCTTCTGGCTATGTAAGCGTGTGTGTGTGTGTGGTTAAAGTGCATACATTCAAATTATCATTGTATATACAATATATTACAGTTATCCAATTTCAACTCCTGTATCAGCAACTTTATAGTTGGGTTGGACAAAGTAACACCAGTAAGTTATGAAGGCCTTTGTGGAAATAGAATGCCACAGTGGTGGTTTTTGCATTTCAACCCAATATAATATAATCAAATTTTTCAATAAATAAAAGTTAAAGCATGCAGTAATCTATATTTTCATATAAACATTGGATCAAATGATAATGAGTAATACGAAAGGGGCATTATTTTTTCCAGCAGCAGCAGTCAGCTCTTTTCAGCGATAAAGCTCAAATAAACCCTCACCACAGCAGACAGAATACGTTAGCAACGAGCTAACGGTTGCTAACATATTCACCATAACAACTTTATCAGTGTTTGTTTAAGGGTAATAGACCTGTGACTATAATTATGTCATCGACTTATCATACTATAATGTAATTATGAGCATCATCATATCTATATATGAACTTATCATATGATACAGGGACATGGCCTTGATCATTTTTTGACCTCAGTATTGCCACACTTCACAGCAGCTAAGAGAATATTCATGTCACATTGGTTAAGCAAGTCCTCCATTCCTCACTGTGTACATCCTGAGTGGAGACTGCAGAAGGGAGCGGTGCCGTTCTGCGGAAGTGTAGCACTCTCTCCAATCCCACCCCATTACATTATTATACTATTATCATTATATCCGTGGTATAAAATGATCTTCAAATGACAATAACATCATTTAGCGCGATTATTTAGAGGGGCTTTAAAATACTTTGTGTGCCTCCTGTACAACGTGTACAAGTTTTACTAAACTTGATATTACTATTGTAGCAGTGATGCGTCTTTTATGCGTTTTGTTAAATTCAAACTACATCAAAATGCACCAGACCTCTAAATTCTATCACTTCTGACTATGAAAGCCTTAACTGTGGTGCCCCCCAGGCCAGTTGCATATGGTATTGTTATTTCAAAATGAGATGCATCATCCCCGTAAGTCAAACCAAAGCTGTCTACACCATCATGTTTAGATTTAAAGATGTGTCCCCTTGTTTTAACAGCCTCTTCAATCTATTCCATATTACTGCATCAAAACCTCGTAACATAATGCATCATTCCTCCAAAGACTAAAACACTCTTCCAGCAGTGGAACTGACTTGTCCCTGGAAACAATTTGTCTTGGCTGTTTGGCTGTGGGGCCTTTTTATTACTGTTCACCAACGTCTGGATTTATGGATAAATGTCTCTGAGACAGACCACCGCTGTTATTCTCATCAGTGACATTACCATAAAGCGGCTCATGCTGTAGTAGTGTGTATAGCCTTGGGTCCCTGTGTGTGTTAATGTGCGTCAGTGGTGGGGTTCAGGCGGAGGTCGTGCAGAGTGAGAGCCCACAGGGAGGCGGGTATGAGCCCCAGCATACAGAGTTATGCTAATTGAAGTGTGGCTGATGGCAGCAGCGGAAAGCATCATTCTCAGATAAGGAGGAGCATGACGGTTCTTTAAGTCAGTGCAACACACACTGAACAGCTGACACACAGCTGATAGAGATACTGCACAGACACCTAAGCAAATTAACATTGTATTTTACAGTTATGGTCTGTGTCTACTCTACATTTCATTTTTCCTATCTCATATTTCATGGATACAAACCTACGGTAGCTTATTTATGAACTGCTACCACGGATGTCAGCTGATTGACAGGAAAAAGAGTATATAGTAAGCACTGACATGAAAAACACTTAACTCAGCAGAGAACTACAAATGTGACAGATACCTCACATTCCTGCTCGTGCTTCCCATTCTTGGGAGGATCACATTTCTAACTGATATCAAAGTTAGCAACAAGAAGCCAAACAGACCGATTAAAACTTGACACATTCTAGCCAGATGTCGCAAAGGCGTGAATGTATCCATGTCTTTAAACTGCAAACTTTACAACCACCAAGTACAACAAAGCAGTAACCAATGCATCTGGATTTCATTTGTGTATGGGACTCATCATATGACAAATAATGAGTCCCTAACTGTACTAACAGAATTTTGCTACTCTTGGAGCCTTACTGGCAGTGGGGCTTAAGATCTAAAGTTTGTCCTGATGGTATTGCCAAAATAAACACCATTTAGTCATTAAAAACAAAAGGATTTATCCCCATTAGAACATGAATGTGCTGGGAAAACTTCATGGCTATCTGCCAATTAGATTACGTAATTTCTTGTGTACAAGTGGACATTTTGGACTGATGCAACCAATAGTAAAGGTCTAGAGAATAGTTAGAATACATCCTCTGCACCATGCATACAAGCAGCAGAATTCATGGAGATCCTGCCATTAAATTTCAACTTATCTTATGTTTTCATATACCAACTTGGTGGTTGAGGGGGTCTTTGGCATGATGCTAGTAAAGGTCTGGATAATAGTAAGAATACATCTTTGGGGACCATGCATACAAGCAGCAGAATTCATGGAGATCCTGCCATTAAATTGCAACGTATGATTTCGTGGACCAAAGTGCTGGTTGAGGTGAGTCTTTGGCATGATGCTACTTATGGTAAAGGTGTGAAGAATAGTTACTATACATCCTCTAGGGACCATGCATATAAGCAGCAGAACTAATGGAGAGCCAGCCATTAAATGTCAACATATCTTGTGTTTTCATGGACCAAAGTGTTGGTTGAGGGGAGTATTTGGAATGTAACATGAACAAGTCACCAAAGTCAAAAGGATTCATCCTCCAGGGGCAATGAATATTTATAAAGTCGGTGGCAGTCTGGACTTTAGACACTGGCAGACCTCACCACAAGCAAATTATGAACAGCAGCAAAAATGCATCTGCTGAAACAGGGAAGAAAGCAGTGATATCTCTCTAACAGTGAGCAGACACCTACAGCAAGAAAGGATAAAAGACAGGCGACCTGCATGATTAGCACAAATTAAAAGAGTGGAGACAAACACTGATATTATCTTGTGAATAAGTACTGCAGTGCCCACAGGTCATGAATTTTCCTCTCGAGCAGAAAACCCTCATCATGGATTCGCCTCGAGAGTTCCTGCGTTTGTGGAACACAAACAAGGCTGACGTATTTTCTCCTCAGCCTATTTACCACTCTGGAAAAGAACAAGGACAAAACAAAACCCTCTCCTTCTAGAGAATTTCAAACATCTGGCTTTGTTTGGGCTCAGTTCCGGGAATGGATCGCAACGCCAGTCCACTCCCAGCGATGTGGCGGCTGGCCGGCCTGGCCGAGAAGCCTTCCTCCCTGGACACAGATAAACAATCTTAACAGGCCAATTTGAAGCGGGGGTAAAAATAGCTGCATGTTGCTGCTCGTGGATCTGAAGTTAACTGGAAAACAAGCCTTAAGGATTGAGGAGGGGGACAGGGAAAGCTTTTCACCTCTTACTCAATGAGGCACATGCTGCCAGGAAGAGAAAGAGTGAAGGAGGTGCTTTAAGTGTGTGTGTGTGTGTGTGTGTGTGTGTGTGTGTGTGTGTGTGTGTGTGTGTGAGAGAGAGAGAGAGAGACAGACAGAAAGAGGTCATGACATAATCTTGACTCATCACCCATTTACAGTAAATACAGATATTCTGTCATTTCTTCGCCAATAACAGTACCTACTCATCCCCCTAACCACTAAGCAGCTCACACACACAAATGCACACACACACAGTTAAAACACCCCTGAGACCTTTCTGGATTTCACTGCAGTTGTTTTTGAGTGTGACACACTTCTCCTTAAGACCACAAAACAGTGAGTCACAAAAGTCTTTCTCTATCACACACACATGCACACACACACACACTTAAATTACAAAGAGAAGCCTTTACTGGCGACGTGGTGCCAAATGCACCTCGTCACATATTTCAAACACTCTGCCCTCGCTGCTAGGCAGACACACAGCAGCCGGGTGATGAATGCATTTTGGCTGAACACACACAGACACACACACAGACACACACACACACACACACACACACACACACACACACACACACACACACACTCACAGTTAGTCAGCTAAAGCATGAGACCACAAGCAAGCCAACTTGTAAATCTTCAACTTCCCCTCCGCTTCTCTATTGGCTCTGTGCCATACCAGCTTCCCAAAACTAAGCGGCTTGTTACAGTAAGAGCCGTCACATTCCTGGAATCTCCTGTCTGTCCGACACACCACCACTATGACTCGGCAAAATTACATCCGATGCCAAGTATCTGGCAATTTCAACAACAAAAAAAGGCCCTGCTCATATCTGATTGTGCTGTGGGTGTGTGGGTGTTCTGTTTGAATGTGTGGGCGAACTGACTGTGAGTGAAGGATCCACGTCAAGGTCTGCTGGCAAGAGTGTAAACAGTCTGTATGCACACCAAGAGTCCTCTTTCACAAGTTATTGGCAGTAGTTCAGAGCTCAATATCTCTTGGAGAATCTGATCTGTGTATGTGTGTGTGTGTGTTTGTGTGTGTGTTATTCACCAAGGACCAAAAACTGGTGAAGAAGAAAGCTTCATGTTGGTGTTCTGGTTATTTATGCTCAGATTGTCCAATTTCCCAAGTGGACCACAGTTTGTAAACAAATAGAGTTTTTGGTAAGCTGTCGCACGAAAGTATGATGTATCGGTCCAGATGAAGACCCAGCTGAATATGAGCATCAGTCCAAACTGTGGACTTGGGAGTCATTTTCTGTAGTTTCTTTGGATCGTGTTTTAATGATTGACTGCATCCGATTTTGAAAACCTAAAACAACTAAACTGAAGGAATAAAAGCTCCATGTTTCAAATAAAAACACTCCCAGCGCAAAATGTTGATCGCTTAAACCTTCATTTTGGCACATATTAACATTTGTATTGATGCCTTGTTTAAATGAGAATTCTGGTTCTGGGAGTGATTTCTGTCAACATTTCTGTCAGTTTTCTACTTTTAGCAAGCTGATAACACTTGTAAAAACACACTGACTGGATCTTTTGTCTTAATTGTCCAATATCACGGTTGCTTAAGACCATCATTTCTCCCAGCTACTTTAATTGCCTGGGAATGTGGCAACACTGTTATTTTGGAGGCAAAACTCTACATCAGTGCCTCTGTAATGTTGGTAATCCTCATTGTACAGGAAATGAGGAAAATCTGGTGTGTAAACAATTACAGTAAGTACAGCAGGTCAAAGGTGAACCAAGATTTTCAGTCAGTAAATTGTGAGAGATGTCTACAGCAGACAGTCATTTTACTAATCGCCTTCATTTTATTTTCCAAATATCTTTGGCCTAACCTGAGGTTTGTTTCCTACTTCTCTTTAGCAGTGTTGACCTATTCTTAGATCCCATCAGTTAATTTCCTAAAATGATGAAGAAAACTATGACCCAGTGTGAGGGATTGTTTGTGTCATGAGGGATTTATTATGTTGTGTGTGTGCCTTAACATCTGTAAAATGACTTTCGTTAACTCAGGAAAGACACATGGTAGTAGAATTGACTATGTTTCATTTCTTAGGAAGTCAGCAGTGTTCAATGGTTGGTTTATGTGCTTTAATACCTTATGACTTTCCTTCTTCAAATTCTCACTAGGAGTTACAGTATGAAAGCTGAAACTAAACCCAAAATCTCCCTTTGAGAACAGAAGCTGAATATGAACATCAATTCAAACAGCTGGGACGCCCATTGGTTTAGTTGTCATCGTTCTCAGCTGCCTGCTTCCAATATGCTCAGAGTGAACACGCTCCAACTAATGTGTGGTCCTAAACAAAGCCCAAGGAATAGTTCAATGTAACCAGTATGTGTTACTACAAAGCACAGTGTGAGAAGTGAATAAGAAATGTATCTGCAGGGTTTGGATCGGACTTAGAAGGATTTAGGGACAGTGGGAGCCAAATCCCACACATGACACTACTGTAGATTTTGACAGCATGTATTGAACAGTAAACCAGGTAATATGCAGGTGGGACCCAAGGTAAGTTACATTTACAATGTAGATCTATGAAGACCGGCTCTGTCCAAATGGAACACGATCTGGAAACCAAACCCCTCGGAAACTCACTAATTGACACATTTGTTTAAGAAAAAGTCCAACACTGGTTTTTGTATGGGGGGCATTAGTCAGATGTCATAACTGGTTGTTCCAATGCTTCTTAAAGCCTCATCACAGCTGTACTGGATGACGTTTTCCAATCCAACATGCCAGTTTGTAAAGTCTCCTACGTCAATCATTCTACAAAGACATGTTTTGTACAAATTCGTTGGTATCTTTTGAGACCGAAAAATTCAGTGTTTCTGAACAGTACACAACATTTTTTAAAGATGAACAGAAGAAAGAACAGTTAAAGGGGATGGTATTGATTTTACGCCACTGATCATCAAGTCATTCGTCACTTTTTCCAAACTATCTTCTCTCTGATCAAACTCTTTTCTCCACAGTCTCACTCACACATGATTCATCTGTCTTTCCTTGCTTTTGGCTTCTTTACCTCTTCATACACCCAGAGGTGGACCAGAGGAAATCTGATCAAATAGAACAACATCCGCCGCAGCAGAGAGGCCCTGTAGCATGAATTCATAACTGGAAGCTTCACACATCTCTTTTCCAAGTGTCAGTTTCCATCAAAAGCTGAACAGCTTTTGCTCAGTAACCCGTGAGTCCCAGCGCCAGCTCTCTCCGCTTTCTAACAATCGATAACCGAGAAGCAGCAGAACATTCCCGAGCCATTCCCCTCTGAAAGAAAATCAATAACAACAGGACGTCTTGTATGTCTATGTTGAAATCTG
Organism: Scomber japonicus; assembly: GCF_027409825.1. Taxonomy (NCBI): domain Eukaryota; kingdom Metazoa; phylum Chordata; class Actinopteri; order Scombriformes; family Scombridae; genus Scomber; species Scomber japonicus. The sequence continues at coordinate 5,355,839 of NC_070600.1, read as the reverse complement.
TCAATCCCATTGAGGCGGGTTGCAATACCAGATCACTGGATGGGGATGATACTAATCAGGCCACAGAGACGAGACGGGTGCAGAGTTCTGTTTCAAAGCCCTTCACAGCTGAATAAAACATTCTACGCCCTGTGATTTGTTAGATATTCATTAACAATTAACAGCCACTTAAATTTTGGAACAACCTGAGACATCTAGTTTCAAAGGCGGCCTTTGCTTTGAAACTCAATCCATACAGAACCTGAACAGACAAAGTAAAAAGACACGCACACCCAACTCCGATTTGAGTAGTGATCCACCAGTCAGCACATTAGTGAGTTCACAACTCTTTGAAAGAGTGTACAAGGACAGTTATAACAGTGTGAAACTGTCATGGATGGCTTAAAGTCTGCAGGAGGAGATGTGTTAATAGATTTTAGGAAGTCATACACTTACTTTCCTCACTGTCTTCAAGTGTTGAACTTTATCGGTTTTGGCAGTCTATATGTATTTAAGTTGCAAATGAAGCTTTATCGTGTAACAACTTCAATTTTAAAGATGCTTTCACACCTTTATGGGTCAGTTAACATGAACACTGGTATAGCTCATTCAGGCTGGTGAAATGAAACACTGTCAATGGAACTCTGGTTTCCGGACTGTGTGATAGAACATAATGAAATGTTGTCACGAATTCAAAGAAAAGTAGTATTGAATCCATTTGCTGATCATACAGTAGGAACTGTCAAGGAGATGATCTCCTGCATCTATACATTTACCACCACAATAACTTTGTGACCGCAGAGAGATTAAATCAATATATAGGTTTCATTAGTGAGCACAGTGACATGCTAATTGTGTCTAGAATTTGAATCACTGATGATGCAGAATGAGATCACTGAAGCTGTTCATATAACTAAGGTAACAATTTCCTCACTACTCTAGGTCTCTAGGTAACCTGCGATACGTCAGAATAACTGTGGTCTGTTTGCTTCTTGATGCCCTTTACAGACTAAAATGACGAGGACATGACTGCTAGGTATGTATGCACCTGAACTAAAAGACGCTCTTCTTTAAATGTCACTGTGCCAAAATAAATGAGCTTCAGCCAACGCACATGCATATAAAACAAACACACTATACGATACTTGTGTTATTAATCCTGATGGTTTCGATACTATTTGCCACTAATAACGAAACACTCAAAAAGAGAATATAGTTGTACTGAGAATAGATTTGTGGGCGTGATGCCAGCAACAGACTGAATTTACAGTCAGCAAACCCCCCTCCTCACCACGCACACGCACACACATAGACACCATACACTGGGTTGTCATTCTCTCATGACATGGCTTCACACTGCATATCATATTTATGGAGGTAGCAGCCAGCACTGGTGTCAAACGTCATGACATTGTGTCTAATTTAAGATGCAAGGGTATGTAAAATCTAACAAAAGGCCTGTTCTCGTCGCGCGGAAAGAGGAACTATGGCTCTACTAAGCCACGTCATGTCATCAACCTCCCTTTCCCTCCACCACCAACCCCTGCTGGGGTTTGGAGACAACAATAGCAACATGGATGTGATGATGACGGAGTGAGAGGGAGGGAAGCCATGAACAGCTGGCCCAGTTTCAGCCAGCGAGGCCAGACTCTCTCATTCATCTGAACAATTGAGAAATCAAAACAAAGGAAGCAGAAGTATTTTAGCTATATCATAACACGTCTCTGTTACATCAGTGGTGTCTATGAATGGACTTCAATACTCTTCAAAGTGCTATATTAGGACATGTGATCTGCATTCAGTGATAGCTCATTATCGTCACTGTGAACAAGTGAAACCATGGTTGAAAACGGGTGTCATTAACACTGACTACATTGCCCATCAAACCTGTTGATTCTTAGAAAGTCTCTACTTGTCCGGGAAAAGATGTTTCCTCTTTTGTTCTTGTGAACTTATTTAGTTTTGCGCCATAAAGGACTGCAAGTTCCCCCTGAATACTAGCCTGATAGCTCCTGAGGACTACCATAACTCTTAATGGTAATGTCTGAATATTTTCATGTGTATCTTACTGCAATACTCTGAATCACACAAACAACCACAGACTTTGATCTATGCAAAAAGGTGTTCTGAACTGCAGCTGAAGCTAATATCAAAGCCAATTCATTAACAAAGTGTTCACGAAAGTCACCATGATGTAAATGTCATTGATCAGACTATGTGGACTGTACACACCGCAAGTACTGTGGACAAGAAAAGCAAACAGGATGCTTGTCTGGTCTACTATATGTATGTAATGTATTCCTGTTCTCATTAAACTGTCACTTTTCTTTTTTTTTTTAACTTTTTCTTGTTCTGCAACCTACAGGAACTCCTCAGTTGCATTCACTGAAATCCTGTGTCAAACAATACAAGGAGCTGTGTTGGTGCAAGTGTGTTTAAAGTGTTTCGAAAGAGAGAATGAAATACAATCCCACAAGTCTGGTTGTACTAACAGATTGTTGTGTTTAAAAGCTTATCAGTAAAACACTGGACAGCGGTTTGTAATATTCACACACTGGATTTTCCAGCTCTAGAAAGTTATCACAGATGAAAACTTGTCTGTGTCTGTGGTCCCCTGATTGTAGTATGTACGGCACTGCGTGGGAACCATGAATTGGCCACATTTAGGGTGTATGTTCTTCTTGGGAGCCGCATGCAGGTTCATCATTGGTGTCCCAGCATGTAGCAATAAACCTACATGCTGGGACTTATCCCTCCACTGCTGCTCAAGATCATAACCATAATAAAGACAGTAACTTTGGAAGATACAGTACAATATGACTTACTGTGTTAAGCTTGAAGCATTCAGTCCTACATATTTCCTGCTTTAGTTACGCATCACAGAATCCATCGTTGACGTGTCTTTGTTCTGCATGGGTGAAGAAAAATAAAGACAAAAGGTACACTGGTTAGATGGCCCCACCTCTAAACTGGATCATCACGGATCATCAATCACAATAAAAATGTTGGTGACAAATCCTGATTTATTTCATAGCAGTCACACCAAAGAATTGTTCCCATTCAGGGCGAGAGGTGTTCACTTCCTTTAACAAATAGATCCAGCCTTGTTCAACTCACGCTGAATTTAGTAAGACTGAAAGCCAATTAAAGACAGACAGAGTGGGATTGATCTCTTATTCAGGAAGTATTGATTGTTAGTAAAATGCTGCTCTTGTTAGCTTGCTAGCCACGCTTGCTTCAGAAGCATTTGTAACGCTGCCAATTATTACTTCCTGACTGGTTAATGTCTGGTCTGACTGTGGTTAACCCCATCTGTCAATGCTGGCCACCTCTTAGTCACACCCTTGCTTGGACTAGCCTCAAAACAAGCTCAACTGAACTTTCAAAAACCTGGGCAAGCCTCAGCACTGACCGTTCCTTGTACAGTATTTTGAGCAGAACCACCACTACAGCCACACACACACACACACACACACACACACACACACACATATTAAACGGCAGGATGAGATCACTGCTCATGCTCCTCGGTGGCGTTTGTGCTCCTGCTGAGAACTGCCGAGTCAGATCCTCTCTCGCAGAACGCTAACGCCTGCCGCCATATATAAACACGCCCGCTGTGACACGGGCTCTCCGCTGCTGCGTCCAACTCAAACAAAGTGCTTGCCGTGACCGCCGCCGCCAGCTCCCACCCCGGTAGGAAATGATGTAAGGCAGGCTAAAGTCACAACCCTGGCTCCAGTCAGAGGGTTCTCCTCCGACGCCTATTAGTGGTCAGGTGTCATATTCTGCCGGGGTTAGTGAAAACATGTTTCTGGCACTGATCTCTTGCCTTGGACGGGACAGGCTGAGCAGGTACAGGGGAAGGAATCAGGGTTGGGCAATTAGACAAATACATTCGGGATGAGCGAAGAGCTGAATCAGATGTGGGTGGAGAGTTCTTTGTTGATTGTTTGATTCTTATAAGGGCAATATCAGTGTTTCAGTCCAAGTTTCACTCTAGTCATCTGACACCTAAGAAATAAGTCTCTGCCTGGATTTGATATGCTTAAGGTGTCTGACTTATTGTATCTGCTGGCTTTGACACTACAGTTTATACAGTTGTAGCATTGTGAAGAGACTGGTGGAAAACCTATAAACTATCTGTAGACTTAATGCCTAATGCTCAAATGAAAACCACCTTAGGCCACACAGTGTATTAGACACACAGATGCACTCAGGGACTGTGTAAGAATGTGTGAGGAAAAAGGAAGATGAGTAAGAGTAAGTCAGGAAATGACTAAGTTGACCAAGAGTCATAAAGAGATTCCAAATAAGACATTAATTTAATTGTTGCTTCTGTGACTGATTACTGAAGTATTCCATCACATTCCTTTTATCATACTACAGAGCCAAGTAGCATGTATCATAGCTGAAAAGTACCTGTGATGCCTACTTTAATTTAAAAAATCTGTATTGAAGCAACAGGGAAAACGCCCTTCTTGTTATATAAAGTCAAGAAATGCTTTGAAGAACTCTGAATGGCTAATTTGACCTTCTGTGGTTCTTTCTGGCAGGGTACTATAATTATAATGCCATTTAGAGCTTATTAAAGCTTGATTAGGACATGTTTCCTTGATTGACAGGTTTGTTGGCCTATCATGTTCCACTTAGCATGCACCCTCTTGCACAAGTTATAATAAGAATCCACCCAACAGACTTGCCAACATCCCATACATAAGATGTAAAAGAAGGTTGGTCTAATATGTAGTAATGCTTAGGTTGCTTGGTTCAGACTGAAATATCTTAACAATTTTTGGAGCAGACTGCCATCACATTTCACATAAACATTAATGGTCTCCAGAGGATGAACCCTAAAGACTTTGGTAACCCCCTGACTTTTTATCTAGCACCAACAGCTACTGAATGGGATGTCAGAAAATGAGTTACACTCAATGTCCCCTCAGGATGAATTGTAATAATAATCATTAGATCAAATTCAAGTTGGCCCACGACCCAATACCTTTAAAACATCAGCTCTACTTTGTGTTTAGTGCTAATTAGCAACACGTCAAACTAACATGAACACGCTAAACATTATACCTGCTAAACATCAGCATCTTAGCTTTGACATAATGAGTATGTTAACATGCTGATGTCATACCACCATTGTCTCTTGGTGCGACCTTGTAGAGCTATTTGCATGGCTGTAAAGTCTTGTCTTGTTTAATGATAACATGTTAAATATATTTATGTATATCAAACTAAAGTAGTAAAAACACTGTAGAAACGGTATAGAATTGAAATATTTGATTTGGCGACTCTTAGTGGTAATATCATAAAAGCAATACACACAAGCAGTTCAAAGGCTAAGTATGTTAATATTGTGACTATTTTTTAGAGGGTTAAGTTTAGTTAGACAGTGTAGGTATTTTATTACTGCAATGTTGTTTGGAGGTTAGTTATTATTAGGTAGCCTCACAATAATCTCACCTGATGTTAGAGAGAGACCACAGACCAGCTGCATGTCCTGTCATTATAATAATAGCTGTAGCATAAACAGGTAATAGCAGAAAAACACTATTATGTATAAGGTGTTAACCCATCTGACAGCTCTGTTAATGCATGTGTCATCAGGTAGGTGGGTCGTTGTATGAATTTGGTTAACATCAGTTCATGTTAACATAGCGTGATTGCCCGCCGTCCTCCACCCTCCTAGTGAAAAAAACACTAGATGTTTCGGCATTGGCGTTCCATCAATACTCACAGACTTTCACCTCTCCCCTCTCACACACACACACACACACACACACACACAACCAATCCCTCCCTCCCTCCCTTTCCCTCTCTATTTCTGTGTGTGTGTGTGATGTGCTGTCTACCTGCCATTTGTTCAATGACAACAGATCATTACTGAGACGTGGCGGGGGTAACTGTTTATGGCAGGAGGGGTGGATCAGAGTCTAGCGGATCCTGTTACCTTCCACTGACGTGAGTTCATGTGGGAAAGCACTCAGGCAGGTAAACAAACCCAGGCGGTTACTGCGCGGGCCAGTCGTGAGCACTCACACACACCCACCCACCCACCCACATACACACACACACACACACACTTCCATATACACTCCTGTAAACAAGCCAATAGCAAAACATTACCGGCATCACATCTGCATTACATAAAGGCATAAAAATAAGAGATAACACAGCGGTCCGCTTTACTCACCGTCTCCTGCGGCATGGTGTGTGTGTAGGTGAGTGTGTGCTCGCCTCTGTCTGCTTGCCTGCTTGTCTCCTCCCAGTTTTCCCTCATGACTAACATTTGCGAGTAAAAAAACCTTCCTTTTCCTCAGAACCAGCCTCAATTACAGCATCCGTTTCATCAGAATTGTGTAGTGTAGTTATTTACCCCATCTCTGTTTTTACTTTGCCCCGTCTTACAACATCCTCTAACTGAGCAAGCTGCTTCAGTGGTAGTTCCTGACTCTCGCTGTGTCCTGACAGTGACAGAGTTACACACGCCTCTCTTACCCTCTCTCCCTCTCTGTGCATGTGTGTGTGTGTGTGTGTCCTGTCCTAAAAAACAAAGTGGGTGTGTCTCTCTGAAACAAGCCAAAAAAATGCGCATGAAGGGGAAGAAGCACACACCCACGTGCAAGCGGACTATGGATCAGCTCTCTTCCATGTGTGTGCATAGGTGTGACTGTATGTGTGTGTGTGTGTGGCATCCTGGCAGTGTGTGCGTGCGTGCGTGTGATTTCGTCAAAGCTGCACTTTCCCTCTCCCTCTTTCTCTTTGTATGTCAGCATTTCCTTGACTCCAGGATGCACACGCACACACGCACGCACACACATACACACACCCACAAACTTTGTGCCCAAAGGCAACTGAGTGTGTTCAAATGTGTGTGTTTGATGCCAAGTGCTCCATTTTCCCAGGCAGCTGGACAGGATCCCAGCAACCCCGGAAGGATGACAGGGAATACCAGGAGAAAGTGGAAAACCAGCATATCTCACACTCAAACATACAAATTTGATTGTACCAGTTGAACCGATAACCCTGGCAGTGTTAGTGCCTTGCTCTGCTTGTTGACTTACACGCAGCGGGACCACAGAAAAACCATCTCCGCTCTGTAGTCAAACAAGACCCAGTTCCTCCCCGGCTCTAAATTGCACTCCGTTAGCCTCCAACATATGAACTGAATGGTAAACAGCAGGAGAATGAGAGCAGCCGAGGAACTCTATAAAAAGAGCCCCCGTCTCCATGGCGATGCCAGAGGCAAAGAGCGGTTCTGTCCGAGTGGCCGCGCTCACCGCAGCACCCCCCCCCCTTCCTCCCCACCCCCTCCTCTCTGTACACATGAGGCATTGAGGGGAAAGTGGACGTGTCTGCATGTGGGGTATCAGACTACACAACACAAAACATGAACTCTATTAGCTTTGACCCCGCCCACATGGAGGTCAGAGGTCGAGGACAGTTAACTGGACTTGTTTACATTAACAATGTTGCTCTGCAAATTCATTACTACGTCCATTTTTATCACACATTTGTTGCCCTACTGCATAGTTTTCAGTATCTTGACCTCGTATGATGACTAAGAAGCCAAAGCAGAAGCCAAAGACTTAGTAATTATATTAAAATTTAAAAAATGTTTAAACTAAAACTAAGGGACATTGTTCACATTTTGAGAAATGCACTTATTTGCTTATCAGCTTAGAGATGGATGAAAATAATTATACTACTGTCACCTGTGCTAAATATAAAGCTAGAGACAGCAGGGGATTAGCTTAATTTAGCATAAAAAAAAGAAAAATGTCTTCTAGCATCTCTTAAGCTTACTAATCAATGTGTTATCTTTTGTTTGTTTAATCCATAAAAAATCTGAAACATAAGAACAACAAGTTATTGTTTTACAGGACATTACATGCTTTATGGGTTCAGTGACTTCCTGGAATATTATCATCACTGTGAGGTATAGAACCAGCAGCCATTTCTCTTTTGGATGCTGCCAGGCCAATAGTTTCCACCTGCTTCTAGTCTTTATGCTAAGCTAAGATAATCATCTGTTTCCTCTAGTTTTATATTTAATGTACAGACATGAATGTGGTATGAATCTTCTTTTTTATCAACCAGCACAGGATGGATGTAGTTCTATGTAGCTAGCAGTGTTAGCTTAGCAACTTTCTTGAAGAATGCAATCACTAACTATACTAATTGTTGTTGTACTCATTCGTTTATGAAGTAATTAATAACCCAACAGCAAAATTAATTAGGTATAGTACTCTTAACCAGTTAACTTTCATTATTAAGCCATAAACAAGCAGCTAGGTTACAGCTTAGAGGTATTTAATGTCTATCAACAGCTAACGTAATGTTAGTTATGACTGCATGATGTCTTGTGAAGCTGCTCTGCACTGGCTAATTCTTGACAGTTGCCATACTAGTGGCTAATGTTAGCAAGCCAGCTAACAACATGTAAACGTGACAACTTTGTAGCAACATTTTTTCCTTATTGGACAGCTATAGTCGTCCCCACCTTTAGTCACCGCACCAAGCTAACAAGTCGATCCCTGACCCGTCAAATTAATAACGTGTTACTGGAATTAGTAACTTGTGTAATTACATAATCCCTTTATTAAATAAAGTCACAATCTTACAACCCATGACGACAAATCTTTACGAAACAAGATCAGAGTCCGAGAAAAGTTTCACCGTGCTTTTAGGTGAACTACCCCTTTAACCAAGTAAAGCACTGCATCTCCAGCGTGTAGTGGTGGTATCTGGGTCACAGCAGCGAACATAAATACAGCTGCTCAGAGAAGGGGAGAGCAGGAAAACAGGAGCTGTGTCTCCAATTAGAGAGCATGATCCATGGCCACACACACACACACACACACCAGGGTCAAACCTTTATGAGTATGTGTGTGTGTGCATATAAAAGTGAGAGAAACAGTGCACACGTGTGACCTGAGCGATGAGCAGGTTTCTCACTAATGAGGCCGAACTCTTGTTTACCCCCCGCAGAGATTCACCTCATGACGGAATGAGGTCTCTGTTTACACACCTACACACACACACACGCCGGTAAGCTAGAACAAAACAGAGCAATAAGACAAATGCAGCCCCTACCTGTCAGCCCTCTAGATAAAGATGTGAAGTTGAACTACGCGTGTGTGAGAAGATACAGCTTTTATGAATGTGATACTGATGCAGTGTAGGGTAAAGGTACAGCAGTGCCACGCCCAGCCTGCCATTCACAAACACTGGTGAGATTCCAGGAACACCAGCAAAACGTGGGACAGCAAACTGCTGAGTCAACAGTGTGTATGTGTGTGTGTGCATGTGCATCTACGTGTGTGTCTGACTGAAAGGGGGTGTGAGAAAGCAGGTAAGATTTTGAGTATGGAGAAACATGTGAGAGGGAGGTGTGGGTGTGTGTGCGTGTCTGAGAGGAAGAATACAAGCCCGGTCTCGCCAGCGTTTAACACGTAAATTAGTAAAACCTTCGTGACAGTGCTGACCTTTGACAGAACAGAGAAAAAAATGGAGGAAGTTATCTTAACCTATTAAGCTGTGTTGCACCATCCAGTTTTAGTTCTCTGTCAGAGTATAAACAGCTCCATGAAAGAGGAATTCTTTTCAGACAGTTAGTAGACAGTACAAACATATCTGTCAGTCAGTAAGCAATCTCACTAGCTTTTACGTTAGCTAACTGACAGCTGAATCATTTAAGGCGGCCCTGGCTCCAGAAATAAAAGCGATATTATTTTTTTCCAAAGATATTAGTACGTGACTCATTGCTGGAACAGTGCTACAGCGTTACTTGCATGAAACTTTTTAGTAATTGAATGATTGGTACAAAAGGATGAACAGCTGTGCTAAAAAATGTAGCAAAAAAAGGACAAGTTTACAACTCCTGTGGTGCATTTCAGCATGAAATGTCTTTAAATTATGTTATGTACACTGCTAATAATGGTAAAGATTACAATGTTGAGAAAACTGACCACACAATGTGTAGCTTAATTTACTTTTGGATGAATTCAGAAACTACGAACAATATAACGTTAGCTACAGTACAGAAAATTGCCACAGATCGGATTTGCAGCTCTTGAGGGCTGTACAATTCGTTTTCTATATTCTTTACATTTTGGTACCACTTTCTAATAAGGCATACTTCATAAAAGCATTTAAAGTCACAAAAATAACTTTGTAAACACTTTAAACACATTATATATACATACATATTTACCAATGTCTTATCTATTAGTTTAAGACACTGATAAGAGCAACTTCAGGTTTGCCAGGTTGTAAAAGATAGTCATTAGTTATCAATAACTTATGCAATCATAAATGACATGCCAAGTCTGCAGATATTAATATATAGGTTTCTTTCCAAGAAATGTCCACTGGACTGGTCTTTCTGATGAACTGAAAAGCTAATAAAGTCACACAAGTGTCATATTAGAAAAAGGTACACACCAGTCAAATAAACCCAAAGGCTGTTCTTATCAGTGGCTCGTAACTGATCTGTAAAGCATTAGTAATCTTTTTATTAATCAATAATAAAATCATTATTTGTAATTTATAAACCCTTAATGGAGAGTGATGTCATATAAAGTGGCTTTCTTGTTTCATACAATGGCTACATACATGCAAATAAAGCTCATTTGTACTTCAGTCGTCACTGTAACCTGATGCCATAAAACACGTGATACAATACAAATAAAACAAAGCAAATTACTGACAGAACAGTACAACCCGCTCAATACACACCCACAAGGCAGAAGTTGTAAGGTTCCTACTGTGTCTGGGGTCCATTCTGGAGGAAAGAAAGGCAGAATAAAAGGAAGAAAGATTTGTAGAAAAAGAGATGTGACGAGAGGAGAAAGAAATATAAAGGCTGTACTCCAAGTGAAGGCTTCTTCAGTCTCTTGCTTCCCTTCAACACAGAGTATGTTACGTCCGTCACAAAGCCAATGATTCACAGGAAACTTGAGTGTGTGTATGTGTGCGCGCACTGTAATTCATAATGCAACACCATTAAACGTGTCGTCACACCAGAACTGACTCAACAGGCAACCAACTACCAGAGAGCTCCTATCTATCTAATCTATCTGTCTTCCCGAACATGATGGAGAAGGTGTGTTTCCTGTTTTCTGAAAGTGTGTGTGTGTGTGTGTGTGTGTGAGAGAGAGAGAGAGAGAGAGAGAGAGAGATGTCCAAAGAACTTCACCTTCATTCCCCAAAAACCACAGAGCACAACAAAAAAACACACAAAACATGAAACGCATGCCTGTGGTTTACCCTCACGCTGTGGCTGCTGTGTGTGGGAGTGTGTGGGAGTGTGTGTGTTTGACAGGTGCTGGTGCACAATAGGAAGTGAGTTAGAGATCAGGAATTCAGAGAAGTGCCTTCAGTTTCGATGGCGGGAAACCACGAAGGGGCAATTTGTACGTATATATAGACCCACACCCACACACTCACGGACCACTCAACATATTCATCATCATGAGTCACAACTAACTCTTTATGTGTGTGTGTGTGTTTGTATGTGTGTGTGTCCTACCATCCCCCTGCTCATCATGAACTTTAACCTAATTCTGCATCATTCTATCCTCGTCCCAAGTCACCTGATATCCTTGTGGTCACAGCTTTTTTACCCATAATCCCAAGCTGCCATGTACAACATTTCACATGTAGGAAAAGGACAAAATTTCATCATAGCTAAAAATTATTATTATTATTCAAATTAGGAAGTTCCCTTATTTTAAGGTATTACCACAGATTGATGTTAGTCACTGACATGAAAATCATCCACAAGTTGCCTTAAGATTGTTAGCTTTGTGCTAAAACATTGAATAAGAGGAAATACCTCAACAGCCTGAAAATGTACGTAAATATTACGCTTTCTAAAACAGCATCATCATCATCATCATTTTAAATTGGTAGAAACAAAGTTAAATTACATTATTGATTGCATATATTGCCATTCATTATTCATAGCTGCATCATAACATTGTATGTAAAATTAACATATTGTACCTAGTTTCCAGTTTCAGCAGATGCTTTGAATATCCAGGTGAGTCTGTCATTCCACACGAAAAAGGTTATTTATTAAAGGCGCTGTCAGCTCAAGTGGTGAGCACAGTAGTGCCACAGTCTGGTCTGGTCTGGTTAGGAATACAGGGACCATGTTGAGGACAAGGTGCACACTAGGTACCGCCCTGCCTTCCCTCCTACAGATTTTCCATTACCCTACTTCCTGTTTCCATTACAGGTACGCTGACGGGTGTGTCATTATGAGATTAGGTTTGTAAACTTTGTAGTTTTCTATGCCGTCATCCTGCGTTGTTCCGTGTGTAATGACAATGCTGGTTTACATTTAGGATGGAACCCCAGTATAGTTATTGTAGTTATAAAAAACCTTTCTAGATATTAAAACCCTTTTTAAACAAACCTTGGGCACACACCATTTAAAGTTTAAAATGAGCATCTGGGTGTTGTAGAGGAAAATGCCCACAATACAGTGATTATGGCTTAGCCCAATGGACACCGACAATAGTGGTGATTGTAGGAAGCCAGTGAGGGATCATGTCCATAGCAGCTGCAATGGGTTAGCTAAAGGACCTGTTCGCAGTGACAAGGACTTCCAGTTTTCTACTGGCAGAATAATGGTAGATATCTTTATATTACCGAAAACCCAAGTATAAAAATCTTTATACTTTCATTTGGTATATTATGGGGAGTTTCTTTTCTTTTTTGCGCATATATTTGTTTAATTTCCATTATTGGATATCTCCTGGGACTTTATTCATAAAGTACCAGTCAAAAGTCTGGACACATTTTCTCATTCAATTGGAAGATGTGTCCAGTTTTGACTGGTACCATATGTATGCTCAGTGTTGTTTAAAGTCAACATATTGTCCTGTAAGATGCTGATATACATAATAGAATTGGTTGTTGATTTATGTAACTAAATAAGTCTGACCGATGGGTGCTGTAAACAACCTTATCAGGAAATAAAATTACTATTCATTAATTTGTTCATTAATTCACATACATCAAGTATGTTATAAGAATTACACAAATTACACTAATGCCTTGATATAAATATAAACTTGGCTACAGCAGCTATGCTAACAGCCAACTTTTTGAAATATGAAATAAAATGGGTTAGGTATGACCACTAGCTTATAGTAGCTAATGTTAGCATACTGACTTAATTAGTTGTTGGTTGGTTGTTAGTGTGTCTACATATATTCAATGACCGATAGGTCTTGTATACCAAATTACCAGATAATAAAATTACTATTCATGAATTCTCATGCATCAAGTGTAGTAAAATAAGAAGAAGACATTGGCTACAGCAGCTATGCTAACTGCCAACTTTATGAAATAAAATGATGGTTTAGGTATGACCACTAGCTTATGGTAGCTAATGTTAGCAAAAGGATAGATACTCCATTCCAGGATAGAGATGCTCCATTGATTTAATTACTCTTCTCATCTTCTACCGTTAGACAACACTTTACCATCCCATAACTGTCACTTACTGTCACTTTGTAAATCAAATTAGGCTGTGTAGTTACATTTTAAAACTGAAGCTAGCATGCTAATCTCATGACAAATGTTTTTGTTATGACATTTGTTATGGCAAAACATTTTCTGGTTCTGGTTTACATTTGCTCTGTATTGTATTAAATATGATGCATACTCACGCGGTAGCATGAAACAGCACAGTAAATGATTTACCGGTTTACAAACGGATGATTCTATGATTCAACGTTTAATGAGTAACTTGACCAACAGAATTCAAAAGCCTCTAACACAGTGACATTTTATCACCACTTCCTTTTCACTTTATCAGCTCAGAACAAATAAAGCAGCTACTAAAACAAGACCTAAAATCCAACATAACATGCTTCATTCTCTTCATTTCCTCCATTCATTCATCTCCCCCCATTTATGTCTAAGCCTTTTCATCCTCTCGTCCCGCTCGTGTGCCTGCCAACATACATCAACGTCAGGTGACGACAGAGAGAAAATATACACACATCTACACTCCCAGAAGAAGCTGTGAAGGCCACACAATGTGGTTAGGAGGCAAAGTTCACAGTGAGAGGGAGTGGCATAGTGTATAAGGGCCAGAGACATACACACATACACACACACGCACACACACACACACACACACACACACACACACACTAACAACCTTTCACAACAGGTAGGATCACGCTGTTCGCCCACACACACATTCTTGTCGTTCCACAGTCAGGTAATTTAGTCCAGTGAGGAGAAGTACAATGAGGTGTTAACAACAGTGAACAGACACACACACACACACACACACACACACAGAGCATCTTCAGTTTTAATACTAACATGCTTTTCACTTTAATCTGGATTCCTGTAAATTGGAAATTAATGACAGATGATCACAAGAAATCCCTTGCAAATACATCACTTGCTCACTTATTTAGAGCACACAGAGAGAGAGAGAGAGAGAGAGAGAGAAAGAAGGAGTGAGATTCAGACCTTCTTTCCAGTATTAGCCTCCATTTCTGCCTGCTTATTTGAAGCCTATAGGCGTCTGCAGCATACATTAACATCCAGTGAAGCCTGTAGAAAGAGAGAGAGAGAGAGCACATGGTTACATAAGAAGCCCCTGTGAGATGGACAGCGTTTACTGCCTGCCCTTTGTTATCAACAGCCAGCAAGCCTCACAAGTCCCAGAGGAAAAAAAATAAAAAGACATAGAGCAAGCGGTTACATAAACGCCATTAAATGTAAATAAACACACATGGAGAGAAACAAAGCCATGAATTACACACATACACACACACACACACACACACACACACGCCTGCTGTAAACAGAATAACAGAACAATTTATCTGCATCTCTCCCCCTGATCTCTTCTCCGACTTTCATCTCTATCCCCAACAGTTCTCTCTCTTTTACAAGATCCATCTCAGCATTGCGGGAATGTGATCATCAGCTGTGACCTTTAACCCACTCACTGCTGACTGCAAAGGGACTAATGCAAGTTTGTTTAGGAGAAGTGAAGATGGAAATGGGATGAGATAAAGTATTACTCAGTGTGTTGTTTGACCTTTTGAAGAGCCTGGAGGGATAGAGGAGAAGGTTAGAATCTACTTTCAGTGGTGTCTGTTGGGATTGTGTTTGATCATTTCGCAGATGAAACAAGAATATCTTTCGAAATTTTGCTTTTTGTGCCCTGCTACCTGCTGGAGGAGAGTCTGATGTAGTTCAATCTATCCATCACAGCAACTACAAGCCAGACTGACATAACATTTGGAGGAATAGATGAACTTCTAACTTTACCACTAGCAACACCCTCAGGCTAAAATTTAATTTTATATATTGTGGGCAATATTTTAGACCTTGTGGATACAGACAAATTGACTTACATAGCAACAGCAAAGAGATGATAGGAAACGAGAGAAGAGATGAAAAGGTAAATATATAGGAATGTATAAGAATACAATTACAATAATGACTGTCATTCAGTCAGAGACACTTAAGTGAAGGAACTGACCATTAGTAGCAAATACAAATCAAGTTAGATTTACCACAAAAGACTCTGCTCCCAGCAGCGACAAGGACTCTGGGAGACTGCTGGGAGAACTATTCCACCACAACAAATGAGAGTGAGAATGACAAATATATGATCATGTGGTCTGAGGGAGTTTTTCTATCAGCACACCTTATATTATGAAATATCAGTGTGTGTGTGTGTGTGTGTCTGTGTGTGTGGGTGCGCATGTGCATAGTCACGTCAATGTCAAGCTGTTCCATACGTCAATCACACACCAAACACAAACACATATCACACCACTTGGTCGTATTAAGTGACAACCAGGCAGACTAATTAAAAATCGACTCCTCTAAGATTAGCTCTCAGTGGGCACACCGCCACCTAGTGGATGAATATAAATCATTTTTACTTAACAAAAACATATTTTACATGAGCACTAGTATACCAGATAGACATTTTCTATCACTTAGTGTTAAAGCTACAGCTTCGGTAAGAATTTTATGTAAATATGACAATTACACTGCGGTGCCACTAGATGGCATCAACATGCAAAGTTGCCTAATACAGCTGCCTCGCTAACAAGCACTTCCATTTCACTTTCACCTCTTTGATTTGATTACAATTTGAAACAGAAACGTTTCACTCCACGAGGCTAGTTCTATCATTTAATGCAATCGTGGTCATATATCTCCAAAAACTCAGCTGCCAGCTGTCTGCTGAGTAATTTTTATGGACATCTCATAGTTCTGAGTGTTTTGTGTGCAGTCCCCTTTAGCTGTGCTTAGGGGAACTGCAGTAAGAACTGTATAAGCTTACAGTGTGTGTGCAGTCAGAGCAGTAAAATCTACTGCTGTTGCTCTGGAGATTTAACTGTATCCACAAACAATGTACTGTTTAAAACAAACGCAAAATACATTGTTACATAGGCAATTAAAGGACAAATCCCCATAATACAAATCACATTATGTAGAACTAGAGCCAGATGTTACTACAACAGCAGCCACAATCATTTTTACTAAGAGATTCACTGCTAGATTCTATCAAATCTCATACTATCTCATACTTTCACTATCTCATACTTTCACAGCTCCAAGGAGCTTCATTTCTCATATCCAACCTGTATAAATCACTCAGTGGGGTATTGAGAGATAGGTCTTTACAGTCAATCTAAAATCAGCACCCCTGGCTACTGGCTTTCCACTCTGAGGGGCCGAGCCTGCAAAATGTGACTGACAGACAGAGAGGGGAGGATGCAGAGACGCATTGGCGGTGTTGTTCCCACTGCCCTTGGATTCTGAGACATTTATCCACAGGGTTTGACAGACGGGTTGCAAAGCCAGGAGAGAGAGAGAGAGAGAGAGAGAGAGAGAGAGAGAGAGAGAGAGAGAGAGAATCTGATTGGCTGAGAGACCTGTCACTGCTCGAGGGACTCTTGAGCATTAAAATAATATAACAACTGCAGGGTTAACATGACCGCAGCAAGGAGGCCAAAGTCTGCATCCCACTGGCTGGAGGGAAACATCAATCACCACAGTTTCCTTAATGATGCAACCGCAGCACTATGACAATGCTCCTTTTCTGCCAACAACCTCAGCAGTGTGTGTGTGTGTGTATGTGTGTGTGTGTGTGTGGTTTGATCTCTGGGCGCTGGTTTTGCTGCATCCACAGCACCGTACATCGTGTTCCTGAATGGCGTCTGACAGCAGCCCTCCACACTGCCAAAGAATGTGCTTCCTGGCACAGGCCCGGACCTCTGATTGGCCTGTACACACGCACACTCTCTCTTTCCCTCTATTCAACACACACAGCTGCTTGGTACCTGATACATTCACACACACTTAAAACAACAATAATCTTCACTGAGATTCTCTCATCTGGTATCTGTGACCCCTCATTTATGATGATTAGTGCTTTATTATTTGTCTTCATTTTCTTTCTGGTTTCATTCACTTTCCTCACAACAACGTCACTGACTTCTGTTTCCATGATGAGTTTCCTACATAGTCCAGAATGCATTTCATCATTTGTTGCCAAAAGCAGACACAAATCTGCACTGCATCCTGTTCCATTGCTGTTATAATTCTCCCTGCTGTTGTTTGTTGACATTCATTCATTTGTGGTCATTCATCAAAACATGATTAACGACCACTTTTCCACCACCCAAGCCACAACCACCAGAGCTCAGTGCTGAAGCAAATAACAAAGTTACTCAAGACGCATTTCCTCTAATGGCCACTAGATGGTGCCTAAGTAAATACCACAACTACACTAGAGTGAATGGGAAAGCCCCCAAACTTCTCTTAAGGAAAAAAAAGTCAAAACATGTTTTTCATAAGCAGTTTTGGTTTTGATTGCTAATTTCACTTCTGTGTGTGTTGGAAAAGATTTCGATTATTTCTGGGGCATGCTAACATGAAGCACCCTGTAGAGAGCAGTTTCAAAGAGCTGGTCCCCATGTTATTTGCACGTCATGCTTGACCATAACGTGCACAGTGACGCGGAACATGCACGCTCACGAGTCATACACATTACTTCAGAGCGCTGTGAGGCATAGGCTACTGACAGCTGGTGGTGGTAATGCGCCTTAAAATGTCACAACCTGAGATGAAGCTGCAACAAAAATATGCTAAAAAGAGGTTTGCAAATGGCTTAAAAAAGTATGAGATTGACTGAACAGAGCATGAACAAGCTCAGCATTAATGTGATATATGTTGTATAAGAACAAAACTGTGTAGTCATAATACAAAACACCTTCATTTTGGGGACATGTTTGTGTGATGCAACTTACTGGACTTTAATTTACTTTGCTGTTGATTAAAAGTGGTACTTGTGGGGGGAATAACAAGAATCAGAAAGAAATTATATACTACATGTCCTGATAATGCTGTATAACCTGACACAGCTATTTTTAGGGTGGAATTTCCTTTAAATCGAATTACAATTTTACTGTCTTAAATCAAAGCTGATAGACTAATATTTGAATCAGACTGAATAAAATCCCCTTCAAAGGGGATTTTCTTGACTAAAAGTGCAAGTTACGAATTAAGATACAGAGAATGACAGAGACTGTTCCCATTAAACTGTCACGCCATGTTTCGTGTTGTGGTCAGTTCGCATACAGTCCTCTCTGTGTCATCTCTGCACGGTATGTCATTTTCATAATGATCATCAGTGGAATACTTGGACTGAGGCGAACGTAGATTTGTGTTTTCATGTGTGTTTTGAGGGCAGAGGAAGGTTTGTGAAGGGTTAGATCAATGAATGTATGTGTGTATGTGTGCATAGTCCGAGATCATCACATTACAACTCCCAGGTGAAAACCCCACGGCAGGCACAGGCAGTTGATGTGTTACCACAGTGACACACAGCACAAGCGACTGCACAGTTTGAGTCATAACACAACGGATGAACTCTGACACTCATTAGAGTATTTCGCTTACGGCTGTCTGCTTATGAATGTTACTCTCACTTTTCAGCACTGAACCAAGCAAGAGAAGATGAAGTCTAACCATTTCAGGAAGAATCAGGCAAAACCTGGCCGACTGAGATACATTTGGGTTGATTCTTACAAGTAATTTATATTAAAGGTGTGGGTGATGTTTATGTTTAGAAGTCCAAAAATGTAACAGTGACTTATAATGATTACTTTATATGAAAGTTTACACAAATAAATCTACAGAAGATTTGATAAAACTGACTTTCAGCCAGTTTCATAGCAAAATATCTATACCTTTTGGATTCAAGTCTCCTGCTTTGCATTTCTAGCTGTTTAAAAAACGAAGATGGGCCTGCACACATGGCTCAATATGTCTAAGAATGACATCTATATTGGACAATTATTAATTTTACCTCATACTTTAAGACTAATGCCAATGTTCAGTGCCAAAGCAGACAGTAATCTGCCCCTTATGTAGAGAGGCCTGAGTGAAAGATGGGAGTGTAGCACGTCTGACTTTCCTGCAAGAGACTGTCACAGACCTGCAATTTACATTTGTCTTTTTATAAAATGTTTGTAGGTAACCTATCTTATACTTCATCGATGCCTTTGCCAATAGTGGTTGAAAGATTTTTGAGACCTACAATTGAAAATGAAGCCAGAAAAGGTAGAAAAGGTCTGCCTTAACCACATCCATGGCCCAAACCTCAACCTTAAAATAAAGGTAAAGCAAACTGGCAGAGCTTTATTTTTGGGAGCACAGTCTGGAGATTAGTTTTGTCTGGAAGTCTCAGTTCACATTGCACTAATCTGCAAGATCGGCACTGGTACTGATCATGGCAGGATTAGTCTCTAATGTTATTAAGTTACATTCTCACAATCTGTTGGATCTGAAAATATGACTTAATGATTCCCATCATCTTAATTGTCATACGTAACTGTTGATGGTTAATCTAACCTATCTTACAATTCATTGCCTACATATTGGTGTAGAATAGCTATCAATCAATCAGTCAAACAAGTATATTTTTCAAATGTAGCACCATTTAGGACCCTGGTGGTTTGAGGACAGAAGGTCTTCTAGAGCCATTATTGCCGACCTGTTGTATCCCATACCTTCTTCCCGACCGCAGCAGGTAGAAATGGTCATTATTTGGGTGGTTGGGAACCATAATGATTCTCTTAGCACCTAGTGTAAAATCAGCACCACCTATTGTGTGTTCACCGAAACAGACCTGACT
This sequence comes from Scomber japonicus, assembly GCF_027409825.1. Lineage (NCBI taxonomy): Eukaryota > Metazoa > Chordata > Actinopteri > Scombriformes > Scombridae > Scomber > Scomber japonicus. The sequence continues at coordinate 5,335,645 of NC_070600.1, read as the reverse complement.
ACTCTTTGCGGGGCCATGCAGTCCTATTCGGTGCTGTTTCTGTACCAGACAGTGATGTTCTCCATCAGAACATTCAGGATCAGTCGAGAAGAGCTGCGTCAAAAACTACTCAGGTAAAAGTAGCAAAGAAGCTGTTCTGAAGACTGATTAGAGAATCATTACTCTGTTCGATGTCACTGTACCCCGCTCTAAGTTTAGGACTGATTTCTCTTTACCAGGAAGCTTTCTTGCTCATCACCGTTCTAAGAAAAAAAGCACTTCAAAGAAAACTGAAATAGAAGCTTCCACTGATTGAGCTTTGACCGCTGAAATATTGGCCGCTCTGAAATTCAGTTTCCTCAAACAGAGTTGAATGTCAAACAGTCTAATCGAGGCTCACACCTGTCCACTTTGGTATAATCATGTTTTGAAAAAAGCTCCTGCATACTGTCTGGCTCACTACTTTTGTTATATTAAGTTGCTGTAGCGTTTCAGTCTATCCAACCTTCGTCAGACATATGATATGCAATGTTTTGGTCTATCCGTCTACCCGGTCTATCCGTCTCATAACACATGCCGGATATTGCACTTTCCTCATAGGCATCTGCCACTACTCAGATTCCTTACTTTAATGTATAATCAGGTTGATTATTTTTTAAGTTTTTACATAATAATAACAATTTGTTGTTAAAATGTACAGGAATAGTTTAAAACTTGTAATTTTCTCTTAGTTTTTCTTGTTTTGGAGAAAATTACGCAACTTAACAGTCTCAAGAAGACAGAAAGTGTTAGCACTGTACTGTAGGGGGCGCTAGAGCCCTACACCACTGGATATAATTAGCCTACCTGTGATATTTTTTTATTTTCGATAAGCAAAAGAAATCCTGATAATATACAAATATTCGCAAAATCTGTGCTCATTTACATATGTGAATTACTGAATGGAAGCACTTCCACATGACAGCTGCTCAATTACAGAACTGACAATACCTGAAGTTGTAACTTTCAGCCTCTGCAGGTGAAATGCATGAAGCAGAGCCTCTGTAACCGCTATCAGCTGAAAAACAAACACTTTATATGGCAACATCCTTCATGCTGCAGCTTATTAAAAAGTGAAATAACATTACACAGAACTGTATTAGCACAGCTGCAGAACAATGTTCCTAATAAGTGGAGTAAACGTCCTCGGGGAAAAGAAAATGAAGTCGATTAAAAAGCAAAGCGCTGCACATCTGAGCAAGAAACATTGTATAAACACGTTTATGGCAATATGGGAAAAAAAGCATTGCTTCAGCTGACTGATGCGTCCAAACACATGTGTGCACTTTGACCCTGACGCCCTGCTCCCATGTCTCCCAGTCACACCAGCCCGAGAGGCGACGGGGGCAGAAAAACACACTCCAGCAGCGGATAAGACACTTTGATCTTTAAATAACAGCCTGAAAAACAGCCACCAAGCAGACATAACAACATACGTGATCTCAGAGAGTACTCACGGCTGTGTTTTTTACCCAGCGTTCAGCAGTCAGGAGGGGGGTGACGGAGCAATGGCAATAAATGCTCCACCAGCTTGTCATGTTCTTGCTGCTTTCACCAATCTTCTCCTCTCTCTCTTTTTTTTTCTTTCTCTAATCTCCTCTCCACACTGGTTTTGACATCACGGTGCTCGCTCGCTCTGCCTCGTGTGAACATGAATGAAAAGAGGAACATGACTCACAGATAGCAGTCCCACTCACAGACCACAAAACACACACACAATTCTAAGTAACCCGATTGTGCTTACGTATATGTATATACGTGTGTACGCTGTGTTCCTTTGAAGCGTGACGTTCACCTGCATGGCTGCATGAATCAGAGCAAAGAGGCAGAGGAAGATGATGGAGCTTAGGTCAAGGTCAGGTGTGTGTTGCTTGAACACACATACACATGCACACACATATGATGATAAACAGCAGGAGAGAACAGAAAGCAGAGGAGCAGAATATAATTACCTGTGTTGTTCTGCCTGACCAACGTCACTTCAAACTCCAGTGACAATGAACAAAAAAACAAAAACACCATCCTTAATTACAAGAGGAAGTCAACTTTGTGATTGAAAAGAAACCAGTCGACCTCATCCACACTATCTGAACCTGAGTTGGAGGAAAGTCCCACACACAGTCTCAGTTTCTTGTCAGAGTGAAACTCTGCATCCTGCAACAAGCTACGAAAAAAGCATAGCAGTCACTCCAGTCATAGTGGCAGGTCTTACACCAGCTTTTTGGGGCCCGGGAGAACCAATAAGCAGCAGTTAGGGTGGAGACTCAGCAACCTGCCAATCACAATACTCCAACTTGTTGTTCCTGCAGCAGGGATGGTGCAATCTGGCATCTTTACAGCGAGCAGTACAAAAAGGCAGGTTACACAGCAGCTCAGGCGTGAAATCAGAGGCACCGCTGTAAAACTCCTGGGTCACCTATCACCACGTTTTGTGGCTCAGGTGGATAAGCACTTTGAAAAGGCAAACAATGACCAGGAGAAATGGTGACAAACATACACTATGTGGTATGTGTGCATACTGGCTTAGAAAGGATTAGCAAAGCTCCAAGTACACATAACAAGTCCTTCAAATGAAATCCCACATATAAAAATATTTCCAATCTGACGCACCTGCCAGAAGGATGATATCATTTGTCAGAACCTTCCAAAACCGCCACAAATCACTGCTGGATTCATGAATCTGACAATGCTATGGTTAAGGTTTTATTAAAGGAAGGGTTCATAGTTTTCAAGTCTGACTTAAAACGACGGTTGGGAGCCAGAATGATCATTAAAATAGGTGTTTTCTTGCTGTAATCGTTTCTGCTGTTCATACTAACCATGAAGCACTTCCAATGTTAAAAATCAATAGCCACAAAATCCCAGTCAGGTGTGAAATATGTTGGACAGAGCTGAGCTATCATGGCAACACATCTGCAATGCTGATCCATCTAAAAAAACATCCGTCTGCTTCTACAGCTACTGAAGGAGACGGACCTAAAGATAATCGGCAAACTAGTTGTCAACATTTGCAACAGCTCAGTGTGACAGAAGTGGTGACATGATTGCCAGTGATATGTTGCCTGTTAGCTGTGTATGGGGGAAGGATTTAGACAGCTGATGGCATACGTTAAGCCAGAGTAGACTGTACCTTCTCAGAAAACCATGACGTACATCGATTGCACCGATACTGTTCGTGCTGTATTACCCCTAACGGACAAAGTGGCTATAATAACGGATGCATGGACCTCCCTTGCTATGGAATCATACCTTACAGTTGTTACATGCAATTACATAAACGAAGAATGGGAAATGAAAAGCACAGTACTACAAACTCAATCGATGACAGAGAGACACACAGCTAAAAAACAACTACCGAGGACTAGGGTCTGAATGGAAAAATTGGACTATGCAAGTAACATATACATAAGCATATGCGATTCACCCTAAAAGAGGTTAGTCTGTCTGTCTTTTGCTAAATAAAAAATATATTTATCTCTGTACAGATTACTAAACCACCACTCTCAGTTCTGTTAGAGGCAGGTAAGCCCATTGTGAATAACAACTTGTTAACTACTCACTTTGATATGTAAAGCTACATCTTTGTAATTCAGTATAAGGCACAGGCTATTGTTTAGTCAAGTCTGAAGTATTTTTCAGAAATTAAGCTGTGGTTGGTTACAATTACATAATTTAGAAATGTTTGGGGCGACTTCGATGTCAAGGTTTGTATAGCCTACAGTTTTTTGAAGTTTAATTAGCATTACATAAAGACACTTTTATTTTCTGTCTGTAAAGTTTATTTTCAAATCGAAACTTTGCACTGTTATGAAAATTCATCTACAATACAATATACGCTTACGCATCTACAATAATACCAGTACCGAAAAAGACTGCAGTTACATGCCTAAATGACTACAGGCCAGTGGCTCTCACCCCCATACCTGCCAAAGCAATAAGACTCCTTGATAGCAGCATTTTTTTCAATTAATTCATGTTTCTGTGAAGAAAAGAAGGGTAAACAAAAAATGTGTCAGATATCCACTTGTTATGACTAACTCAGACTGCTGAAGACTCATAAGCTTCACATCTACTTTTAAATGACTGTGTGGATTAATTTACATTGAAAGCACCTTCAAAGGCTCTAATGAACTCCCATTCAAAAAACTTCTCATGAAGAACTGAGTCAGTACATGTTTTTCAACAATTCATGGTCTCAATTTCTAGAGTGTTGGTGATCATTTTGGAAATTACTGCGCTGTAATAGGATTTGAAGATTTACAGAAGCTTTGATGTCTGCTGTGTGGGCGCTGATTGACAACTGTGACTGACAGTTCACTTCCACCACATTGTTTGATGTTACTTGACTCTTAATTTGGAGGGTCCTGGCTCCAAACAAAAAAGATGGTGCCGACCATAAGCTGCAACTCTGGAGGGGTAAAGCATGCTAGTTATATATATGATTCTTTAAAGTGCAGCCCATAAACTTAAAGTAAGGGACTGAAATGGCGAGAATGACCTTTAAAGTTCATCAAATGACACTTAAATTAAAAAAATAATTGCACAAAACCACATATTTGAGAAGTGGGGATTCTTTTTTATCAATTTTACCTTTATCTTTTGTCCTATTTATATTTTTCAATGGTGTACTCTGCATTAACGGTTGCTGAGGGTGTGTTCAGCATCTTCGTTGAATGTTCACCCCTGATACAACGCCACATCATAACCAACCTAGTCCACGTCAAATCAAGGGTCATATATTGATCACTTTATGGGTGGTTTGTCTGATCTTTTAAACCGACAGGAAGTGTGATGTGCAAACAGAAAAGCTGAGCTGAAAGGAAATGGTCTGAGGTTTCTTAGTTTGCTGATGTTGAAACACGTTTCCAAGTGGACTGGTCTAGTTTAAGTTCTGGTTTACCTCCTGTGAACCATTGACTGTGAGCCCTTCAACAAATCACAACACCCTCTCTTCCAGAGTCCTATCCCCTCTAATTTTAATTAAATGACTATTATTCATTATATTAATGCAAGAGTGCAAGGAATTTATGATTATCTTGCGACTGAAGCTTTTTCTAACGTCATGTCGCACTGTAAGCTCAATCACGTTTCTATTGATGAAGAATCTGGACCCCTGAGGGAAATAACTGTCTCTTTAGCTGCAAAATGCTCCACTAAGTTCACCAGCTAGTTGCCAACACTGTCTGTCTGCTGTTGGGTGAGAGAAGATGAAAACAGTAAAGTTGTGGGTTGTAAATCCGAAACAACAAGCTAAAAGGTACTAAAACTTTTCGGAGCTCTGAGAGGGTCTGCAAAGTCAGGTGAACCCTTTTAGGTAACACATAACCTATTGATTCATTTTTAGAAAAATATTGATCAGTGCTAATAGATATATGTTAAAGCAGGATGAGCTGGTAAAGACCACTTAACACAGAGGTGTTCAAACTATTCCATAAAAGACCATGTGGCTGCAGGTTTTCATTCCAACTAAGCAGGAGCATTCCAGGCTTGACTCATTTAATTAACCACTTAACACACGCCCCTGTTTTTTATGCTGTTAGCCTAAACGACATGCCCAAGTTGTGAGCAGCACAGATCCCACATAGTTTGAGACTCAGAGATGTGTCTGGTATCATTGGAAAGGAAACACTCTCAGGATTCTTGTAAAAGTGTCTGTGTGATTCTGTGACTTACTGACAAAGAGTGGCAGAGGTTACAATGATGGGGTTGTTTACTCGCCCATAGGTTTGCCTTTACAATGACATGTGTACAGACATTCAGGGACCACTCAGCAGGATATAGACACAATGAGGCCACAGCCACAGGTCTTGGCTTCATTCAGTCCAATTTGGAGTCAAAAGACCAAAAGATGAATTTTTCAGAATTATTTTTCAACAGGTATGTCCATGCGTTTTCCTCAGGTCCTTTTTGGAGACTCCAAATGGACACTTGGTTACCAAAGCTGTATAACCGCAATCAAACACCTACAACTTCACATCCCCTTTCCCTACAATCAAAATCTTGGTCTCTAATGAAAGCTGACGCCATATTATTATTATTATTATTATTATTATTATTATTACATATAACCATATTTTTTTGTTTAGCCATATCTATCTATCTATCTATCTGTTTATTTTGGTATAAGTCATATGTCAAGTCGAAGAAGAACCAACCGTGTACCAAAATGCCGAGTGCGTAATGGTTCAACTCTTTTACGCACCGGGCGCACGCCGGTTACGCTTGGAGTTTGTTTATGGACAGCCAAACCTAATAGCTTAGTGTCATACACCGTTGGAAACCTCTGACTATTGGCTAAAAGGTTATCAACTTCATTTCACCGAATATTTCCATAGGCTAGAACAGCAGTCAATCAAAGCCATGTCGTCATTGTTGTCGGTCACATGTCCTCATTGGCTTTGGAGACATGTACTGCCTAATCCTAAACACCGATTGGCTGGTGTGTGGTGTCGTCAGAAGCAGAAGAGGCTCACGGTCGTAAACATCTAGTCACGTTAAGAGAGTTGAGATGAACGTGCAGGTCAGGAAATGACGTAAACGGACCGTATATGTTTGTTATTTGTGTTATTACGTTACGTGTTGGACTAAATACATGGACATATTGAGGAAAGTATTTCGGTTTTATGGAAACGGATTTCATATTTCACAAGAATGGATATTTGGCGAGCTGTACAGAAAGTCCTGAGTCATAAGATGATCGTTGTGGATAAAGGGAAGACTTTGAAGGTATGTAGGCATTATAGCTTTTCTTTCTTAGCTCAGGGGCTAGCCGAGCTAATCGCTAATACTATTACGGCTGTGAGCAACCATATATGTCGTGAGTGGTCTTGAATGAATCAGGACAATCTAAGCTTTCCAACGATGTACGGCATGAATATATATGTTTAAGGGTTGGTGTTTAAAACATCCAGAAGAACTTGTGGCTAGCTCCTAACATCCGCCCCGTTCCGTAGACGGAACAGCGTGCGTTAAGTGGTTAACTGATCTCAACTGGTCTTCAGACAGTGCTATTGATTGGTTGGGACAAAAACCTGCAGACACACTGCCCTTTATGGAATAGTTTGGACATGCCTGGTGTAAGACAAACACAACATCCAACACAGGTAGAATTGAAAACCCAAATGGGTTTAAGTCAAGTTAAAACTGAGAATGGAAAATCTCAAATTTAGTAATGTAGTTGCAAAGAAGTTCAGCAGAATACTCATTCAAGTTCATCAAAGTCAAGCATTTCTTAATTGAATGTATGTGGTCCAAAATTCCACAGATTAAGTTTTCATTGGTTTAATTTTCTTTGTTTAAACATCTAGATACATGATTAAATACTAAATTCTAAGCTGGTTGAGATCATATTTCAGCACGTAAAAGAAGTGACACACAACCTAATGAAGGCATTTTATATGATTTCTTTACCTCTAAATAGACTGATTACAGCCAACTAATTTTCTTAAAGCTGGTGACTAGTGTTATTACAGATCAGTATCCATTCTGTCTGACTGAATAGATCAAATCTGTACCTATAATGAGTCTTCCAACTCTGTTCTTTCTCTAATAACCACTCCATCTTTTTGGTTTTCATTCACCTGATGGTTTCTCTCATAAAATATCTTCATACAACCAACCTGTGGCTACATCTGCTCCCTTTATTTAATTATCTCCACTCTGTAACAGTTTATATCACTGTTTATTTAAATACCTTTATTTACAAGTTACAAGGAACATTTTCAAAAAGTTGCGCAGCCACTTTTATCAATTAGTCATTTCATTTTCATATTTGCTAATTTCTTACAAACAGGTCAAATTTCAGGCTTTCACTGAAATTCTTTTTTCTTTCTTTTGGGTTAAAATGACCACACCTAAAGATTTACAGAATGGTTCGTTTTAAATATTTTAAAGATTTTATACAGACATACTTACATATATTTTTTAAATTATTTCATTATTAAAAATAATAATTATTATTTGTTTGTTCTCAGGGTCTTTGTTCTAGTTTTTGCTCTTATAATCTCCTTTCATTGTTTTTAGCCTTTTAACCCAAGATAAAATTAGAATTAAAACCATAATTATCAAGCACACAATTCATAAAATACAGGTCCTTGTCATGTTTTCTACTGCAATACATGGGTGTGCTGGTTCATTACTGACTTAAACCGAAATTGACTTATATGGTACTTTGAAGACCTGATTCTGAAACTGACATGACCAAATTAGACTATCTCTGTTCTTGCTTAGTGAAATAAAACTGCCTTGAAATCACCCCATACTCTGAATCAAAACTCATCAACATATGAAAAGACAGTAAGGGGACTAAATGACACATCAGGAGAAGAGAAACAGAGCGCAAGTTAATAATAAAGGTTTATTATTGACACATTTAGCACTCATGTACTTTTCTTTCTCAGCAGCAGTGAGCAGCAAGCCATCTGCTCTGCTGGTGTGGTTTAACCAGTAATAACCAGCTCTGAGAGGTGAATGTGAGTTCGGTCAACTGTTAGAAATGTTCTGAGGACAGGTTTCTAACTGACTACACACTTTCATATAAAACATTATACCCCTTTATTACAACAAGGATGTACTGTTTCTCTCCTGCCCTTACATGGGATTGTTCAGCAACAGCTAAACAAGCTACTTCATCTAGAGACTCTGTGATTATAAAAGGATAAGACTACAGAGTTCACACTGCATTCATTTAATTAGAAATATTTGAAATTTCAAAAGAAAGTGGACAAACAAAGACCGATTCCTCTACTCAACTAATTAGTTGAGTAGAGGAATGCAAAGAGGCCAAATGTGTAAATATCTCCACATTTGGCCTCTTTGCAAATGTCTGCCTGATGGATGTGATTTAATTTGTGCTGCGGTGGGTTACTGTACCCCACTAAAACTGCTCTTACAGAGTACAAAAAAAGTCACTCATTTAAAGGACCAGTGTGTAGGATTTAGTGGCATCTAGTGGTGAGGTTGTAGATTGCAATAAACTTCATGTGATTGGAGGTTTTCATTCTAACCAAGCAGGAGCACACCAGACTTGACTCATTTAATCAACTGATCTCACTCTTCGGACATTTGATTGGTCGGTGTGTGTGCTTTTGATTGGTTAGAACACAAACCTGGAGGCACAGGACCATTTATGGAAAAGTTATTCTTATTTTTAGGTGATTATACACTTATAAAAAACACTTGTGAATATTATATTGCAATTTTGCCAACATGTCCCCCTAAATCTTCCAAAATGGTTCTTTAAACCAGGGGTATATATGTAGCTTCAGAAGTGTTTTGACACAAAGAAAAGCAACCTGAAACTATGTGAATGGTTTTTCCTGCTTTCATATACATCTTATGTATATCAAAGAACACATTATGATAAAAGTGATTGTCGTGCTTTGTTATCGTGCACGATGAATGTATGTATTACTGATTACTAACCCTGCTTACAACATGCAGAGAAGGTTGCAGGAGATGCGGTCAAACCTGAAGAGCATCTACAAATTTGTTTCTTAGGCAACTCAACAAGCACCAGTTTAATACTCTGGATTAGTATGAAACAGATTGGGTACATGCAAGACATATAATACAATGAACATGACATATGGTTTCTTTGTCCATGTAATTATAGAAATTTCAGATACATAGGTATCAGTTACTGTAGTGGCAAACAATCATCCAAAAGATTAGTTAGGCCATGACATCCAAAAGTATTCCTTGATTGAGATAAGCAGATAAATTGAGGAATTGTTGAGAAAGAGCTGGATTGGTTCATCATGCCTGAAGCTGATTGCTAAGCGCTTTGTAACAACTGAAAGTGACCTAGATGAGTATACCAACATTTTTATCAACTCAGAGCATCTTCAAGAATCTTCCTCATGAATGGGCAATGATGCAAGATATCTTGCAGAGTTAGTTGAACTACTGTAGCTGGCAAACCAGTGACATGCTAGCTAGCTGGAAATATGCTGTACTTAAGTGGATTTCAAACTCTCTGACTCTTTGTTCACTTAAAGGTCTCAAAGGTCTTTGTTCACTCAAAGGTCAGTTCTTTCAAGATGGTTTGCAATGGTCAATAGCAGGAATTTGCAAGTCAGAGTTCACCAAAATTAAACTTTATGTCAAAGATTCATGCAGATTGTCTTTGTATGAGTGAATTCACAAGCTCAATTGCAAGTTATTTTCTCTGGACAGTAAGACGAGAATATTTAGATATAACTGGAGTTGAAGATAGAAGAAAATATACGAAATGTAATTTTTTTGTTTTACAGTGAGTTGAACTTCTGTCTGCAAGAAAATGTGGTCATGATTAAATGTAAATATTGTCACATTCATACCAAAGTCTGAATCTCTTAACCTTCTTCAAGGGGAATCTTAGACCTCTAAGAGCCTGTAAATACCTAGCACAAACATGCAATCAATCTGAAGTAGGCTTCCTAGGAATCCTGTGCATCTGCAGAAGTTTCCCTTTAATCAGTCCTCTAGAGAATTCACAAGAAATTCCGCTCTAGTGCTTGACATGGAGGCATTTGCCCAGATTGGCCACATAACACCATTCTTGAGCAGGGTTAGTAGGAAGGAACTGAGGCAGCAATGGGTCTTTGAGGAAAGTGTCCAAGACAACAATTGACACATGGGAAAGACGGGAGCCCAGAACACAAACGCATACAATGTGCATTTGATTGCATGCTCTTGCATCGTAGTGGGTTGACTGAACAGAAGCATCGTGGCCACAGTACTAATGACAGCTAATACAGCAACTGATTACTCATAGGCAGAATACTGTTTAAGAAAAAAAACTCTTGTGTTACTGTCAAATGAATCCTCATATCCAAAAAGACTTTGTGTTCTTTTTCTCTCATTTTGAAACTGAAAGAAACACTATGAATGCATAAAGAAAGGGGACACAAACCTAGATATAGGTACACAGGCTATCTGACAAGTCCTAGCCTTCCCATTGAATACACAGGCACTGTTGCCTTGACACTCCTGATATTCACTCAGCTTTATGATTCAGGTGGAGGCGTTCTCCCTATAATACAGTATACATGTTATGTAAGGCTTTCAGCTTAGCTTTTGGTTAGTGAGTTGGTTTTGTGTCGCCAGAAAACACAAAGCTCTTATAATGGCTGAATCGGGAATATGTATTTAGTCACAGCTTCCAATAACGGTGTCTTCAGTTGATATCTTGTCATTATGCATACAGTCTTATGCCAATTATTTAGCATTTGGCACAAGGGAACTGACACCTTTATTGTTAAAATTGCTTTTCTATGGTGATAAAAAGGGCTAAACCCACTAGAAGACATCCTGTAAAAGAGCTTAACTGCCTTAATCACAAATAAATGATAAAATTCCAAGATCCCTTAAATGCCTGGATTAAGCAGACCTTAAATGCTCATATAAAACAACACTCAAGTAAATAAAAGCCTCAATCGTTCATGTGGTAAGAGAAACATGTAGAGATTCACTTTGGTCTTTGGTGTCCGTAATCACTCGGCCATCCAGGCTCCATCTTCAGAGGAATTCCCACAAATGAGAAAGCAACATGAATTACAGGCTTAACAGATCATATCGACAAAAACAATTTCCAATAGACTTGAAAACCACCGGAGCGAGATGGTCCATCCGTCAAGTTTCTGTTTTCTCATTATTTCATCGTGCCTCAGTTGAGTGTTTTCATATCAGTGCTGCATTATGTTACGCTCTAATTCCTGTCAATCACCTGACACCCACGGGAAGAAAATGAAGTCTTTTCTTGGATATAATCCCTCACAAACACAAGGGAAACAAGGAGCTAAGTAATCTGCATTTAAATGGCCAAAAAATCAAATTTTCACAACATTTGGACAAAGAACATTGCTTTAAGGTAGACTTTAAGTCCAACTGATAACAAATTGCATTTTTCTGCTACAACATTTTCTCTGCAAATTACGTGTCCTATGTATTCCTTTGAGAAAGAGTCCACAGCTGCTAGATGTGTGATGTTGAGATAAATGCTAACAGCAACAGACTAACATACAATAACATGCTGATGTTTAGGTATGGTTAAAATGTTCACGATCTTAGTTTAGTGTGTTAACATACTAACATTAGATAAGTAGCACTAAACTCTGGAGGGAGTTCCAGAGCATGGGGACAGCAACAGAGAAGACTCTGTCCCCCCAGGTCCGACTCTTGGTCCTGAGACGGGTGTAAAGAAGGTTAGCATCTGATGAACAGATGTTATGGGGGGGAGTGTATAGGTGCAGCAGGTCAATGAAGTGAGAGGGGGTCGTGGAGGGATTTGAAGGTGAGGAGGAGCAGTTTATATTGGACGCGGTGAGGGATGGGGAGCCAGTGGAGGTTCTAGAGGACAGGGGTGATGCGGTCATTAGAACAGGTTTGAGTGAGGAGTCAGGCAGCAGAATTCTAGTAGATATTTTAGTTTATTGAGAGCTTTGGAGATGGAACCAAAGAGAATGCTATTAGAGTAGTCTAGATGGGAAGTGACAAAGGCGTGAATGAGGGTTTCATCAACTGAAAAATTTAGAGATGAGTGGAGATGGGCACTGTTGTGGAGGTGGACGAATTAAGTTTCGGTTATCTGATTGATGTGGGGTTCGAATGTGAGATTAGTGTTGAATATCACGCAGATGTGAGGGGAGGGAGACAGGGTGGAGTTAGCAATGGTGATGGAGAAGGGGGGGGGGGGCATTTAAGGACCAATGTGTAGGGTTTAGTAGCATCTACTGATAAGGGTGCAGATTGCAAAAAACCCAACTGAAAGCCCCCCCTCACTCCCCCCAAGCATGTAGCCATGAAACTTGTGAAAAACACAGAAGGTCCTCTCTAGAGCTAGTGTTTGGTTTGTTCATTCTGGGCTACTGTAGAAACACGGTGGTGCAACATTGAAGAGGACCCGCTCAATATGTAAATATAAAGGGCTCATTATGAGCTAACGAAAACACAGCAAATTCTTATTATCAGTTGATTATACACTAGTTTAAACATAATTATGAATATTATACTCCATTTCTGCCAGGTCTGTTCCGCTAGATGTTGTTAAATTCTACACACTGTACCTTTAACTTTCTAGTTAGTGTCTCCCTATCTACATTTATGGACACATATCTTATGCTGTATCTCTTCTTACTGAGTGATTGTAGATGGACAGCATTGAAAAGCTCTAAAAATCACCCTGTCAAGTCAAGACTGCTCAGTTTATATGTCTAAACATTGTACTTTTTATTTCTTGACACTAGAGCTGGGCGATATGGCTGAAAACTGTATCACGATAGAAGTGTTTCATATCAATCGATATCGATAATTACTGATTTATTTTAATGACCTATTTAAAGGTCATTAAAATAATGGGGGGAGATAATCAATTTAAACACTTTTATTGTAAACCTAACATTCCTCTGATTTTAATCACCTGTTATCAATCAAGGCAGACAGGGAAAATATAAGGTCAACATAACCATGGAAAGCACTCAAATAAATAAATACACATACTGTAAAAACCAGTCTATAAGACACAGTCTATTTTGGAGGGTCTTATGCTGGGGAAAATGCTCATTTGAATGCACCAGTAGTTACTAATTTATAAACACATATTTTTATACTCCAAAACTTTCTCAATTTACTTTTATTAGAAACACAATTTAAACACACAGATTACATCTAAAACAGTGTGTTGGGTTAATGGATAATGATCCGGTAAGGATTTAACAGAACTGGACCGGTATATTAACTCAGACCGGGTTCGGGTTAGGCTGAGTTTCAATTAAACCTTTTAAAATAACCCAGTTTACATATTTAATACAGTGGGTAGCTGTGTGCTTACTCGAGTCTCAAAAACTCTTCATCAGAGCTGTCACTGTGTGTAAATAGACTACTGCACCCGAGTCACGCTTTTGTACATCGCGTTTCAACATCAGTTTGGTCTGTAAATACTGATACCTCACAGAAACCAGTGTCTGAAATACTTCTGATCAACACAATCATCTTTCTGTACAAAATACCGCATTAATGGGTCTATTTTCATTAGCTGCAGACACAGCTGGAGCACTGTTCTTAGGACATTATAGTTCATAAGTGTGGATGCTCACATCGTTATCGCTATAGTTATCTATATACGTTGCTAGGTTATCAGGGAGCGAGTGAGTTTGTTCATGCAACCAACCTTGCTTCGCCTTTTTTTCTTACAATGAAGTGAAACTATCGAAATTTCTGCCAAACTTATTTTTTATTGATATTGATAATGTTTCTATCGTAATATCTATTGCTATCGCTTTATCACCCCGCACTACTTGACACCACCGCCAACAACATGAACACCAGAGAGACAGGAGCATTTCTTTTTTTTTCTCTCATTCAGTAATACAAATTCAACAATTCAAAACAACTCATTTTGACATGCTATCCAATACAAAAAAAGAGATTACTTTTTTTGATTTCTTGTTTCAAAAGGATATTTGAAAGTCAGTTTGTTGCAGAGTCAGCTCATATCTGCTATGTACATTTCCCTGTAGCTTAGCCTGTATATATTGTCAACTACGTACAGAGGGGTCAAGGACAGACCAATCTCTCATAAACTTAATGAGAGTGAGTGCAACACGTGTAAAAGAGAAAGGAAACCCACACCCTGTGAGTCTAATTCAATGTCCTGTTCATCTCTTTTCTGTCTCTTTTCTCCTTCTTAGTTGAAGGCGTGTTTACATTTCACACAGGAGAAAAATAGAGAGACAATAAAACCCTGTTTATTAGGAAATGGCTCCTGTGTGCTTCACTGACGGCACCACCTGACCTGCCTCCACCTCCCTCCACCCTCCCCAAACCCAGTGCGGTTGCTATGGAAACACGCCACAAGAGGCAGTGATTTTGCCTCTCTGAGTGGACTGAGTCACCAAGAAAACCCGAGGATCCAGGCCAATCAGAGACTGCCAGGAGACCAATTCGGAGAGCCAATCGTGTGTCGAGATCAGGATGATAGAGATTAACGCTTCACAACTTTTGCTTTTCATCTGACTAATCACCCCTGGGTTTTTCACTCTGTTTTTTCTTTAGTCATTGTTTTTTCTCACTTTCTACCCTCTTGACGCCATCCCCAACTGCAACTCTGTGTCACAATGACTCAGGTTAAATAGTCCTGGCAGCAGGTTATTGAAGCACACAGGTCACCACCACCTCTAACTCGAGGAAGTGATACAAAAATAAATAGCTCTCAGTGACACATTGCCTGGAACACATTCAATGTCCAAACAGGAAGAAAAGTGTTTACTCCATTAACCATTCATGCTTGTATGATCTTAAACTGTTATAACTCTACATCAGTAATCCAATAACCAGGTTATTTCCCCAGCAAGTAATTCATCCAGAGCCGAACTCTAAGACACCAGGCTAATATTGGACGATAAAGAAATTAATTAAATGGAGTATACCTCTTTCTTTATGTATTAGCCGAATTACAACAAATAATGTATAGTTATATTAGTTTTTAGGTCAGTAGTGCAGTTACGCACTGTTTTAGGCAGGTAAGTCTGACACAATAAAAATGGCCCATGGAACAGTTCCAGGAAAGGACTCGTGACTGGTTTCTGACTTTTGGTTGAGTTTATGCAGCTAAAGCTACTTAAGGTAAAATGGCATTCATAGTTAAAGATAAGGGTATGTCAATAATGTGACGTAAACTGCAGTCTCTTGAGTCAAATTCATGCAATATGTCAATCCAAACAGCCACCTCAGTCCAAATTAGAAACTCGCCTGAGACAGTTTGGTGTCAGCAGTTGCACGCTACTTCCCCCTTTGCTTACTTAGAGAGGATAGTAAGCACTCTCATGACAGTATGAGGCTGCTTGTCAGGAAAACATGTGATTTTATATGCTGGACAGTTACAAGTGTCCACAGTGGCCATTGCATGATAATGGACTATTAAATTTCCCTTCATTTCCCAAACGTCTCCTGAGCCAGACATCAAAATTGAGCTATCTGATTGAACCACAAAGTAAGGAACATGGCTAATAGTTAGGTACTGTGTGTTTCATTACAGTTTTATTTTGATGATAACACCATTCACTTATCTGTGACATGCGAAAATCTAATGTAACCATGGCACAAATAGACGTTATAAAGTGTAGTAATATTTCAGTTACAGCAACATCATATCTAGTTTGCTAACGTTATCTAAAATTAGCCACAATGTGGTCACCAGAACACGTAGCGCTGTAGCAGCAAAACCTCTGAAAACTGAAAATAGTGGTGTGTGCTATATTGCTTAAGACTGCAACTTTTCGTATGTAAGAGGAAGACTGTTACTTTCGTCTTTAAAAAGTTACATAGTCTATCTTTAATAATCAAGGGTTCAAGTTTATTTATTTGTCATTCCAACCATATCTATTAAATCAATAGAGTGGAACTAAATTGCATTACTCAGGACCAAAGTGCAAGACGAAATAGAACAAATGACTATCATACTTAAGAAACATATACAAACAATTAAATCAGCTAACAAACAACAACAAAAATTTCACCTATAAGACTGGAGATATATCGTATTTACGTGATAGCTGCTTAGAGTATCATTTGTCTGTTTTGAGCATTGGTTGTACACATCCACAGAAATGAACGCTATATGTGTGTGAGATGCAATACACACATGAACAGTAGGGGCAGTGTAGAGACAGTATGGGGATGTGACGGGGTCAGTAGAAAAGTTTATACTATATATATTATCACTCATATATATATTTAAGGTGTACAGGCAGCATTTTATGTATATTTGATCTTTTTGCTTAATTCTAATTTATTCTTTTTTTAAAAAGTTTAGTTATTGAATTCTCAGTGAACTATATTACTGCAGTGTTTATTGTTAAACCATAAAATATCATGCCTCCATTCCATAGCTTTGTCACAAGTGTTTGATAACCACATTTAAAGGAGTGGAGAACAAAATGTTTTACTCCCTAATATCATTTGACCCTGAAGTCCAGTATCGGTCAGGCACTATTTCAGGCTCGCAATCAAGATCAATCAAAGTGGGTCAATTAAGTCAAAGGAAAAGTTTGAAGAAATAACAGTATTTCACCACAAAGTGCTGCTTTACATAATTAATAAAAGTTCCTTGATAAAACAACTGGTACCTTATATTACCTTATATTTGAAGTTGAAATCACAAGAACTAAAATATGACTGTGCTGACTTCAAACTAAAATTCTGACTCACTGCGAACAAAACACTGTCTGCCTTTAGCCTGTAAGCCACAGTTATCAGCGCATTTGTTTGTTGCGATATCTCTGTTTCCTAGCTGTCAATTAAACACATAGATGGCAGCCCACTCAGCGGCTTATCTTTTACTGAAGCATCTCCAGAGATTTTTACTTCCTTTGAGTAGTATTTTTGACAGCAGAAAGTAATGACTTATGTGATTATGGTTGTTCTATCTCGTTTTTAGAAAATGTTTCGCTTTATCCAAATCAGCTCAGTCCTGCTCAATACAAATGAGTCAAATTTCAGGCCACCGCCATCCTCCATTATAAGGAATTACTTAATAGGAAAGAGGAGCTGCAGGCAATACTGTAGAGGATTTATCGAGGCCAGTTTGGTAGCATACGCAGGACCTGCTGACACGACGGAAGCAGTGCGGGTCATAAAGATAAGACAGCTTCGAATAATGGCTTTTACTGCCCCACTGCACAGTCCAATACTGTACACCCAGCTTCTCCTCTGAGGCCCCGAGGGCTCTGAAGAGAGGAGCTCGGTTACTGCAGGCGCCACACAAACACACACACACACACACACACACACACATACACACACACACACACACACACACACACACACACGTCAACCACTTATGCAAATACATTACCCAGTCTTTTCTAAGTAAATCACTTAACCTCATCTCTCATCTTCTTCCTCCTTTCTCTTCTAAACATGAGCAAAGACACACACATTCTCTCACATAACCAAAGACAGACGTCCATTGGAATCACATATTTTAACTGACTTAAGTGAAAACGCCCCCCCCGGGGAGCAGCAGAGTGGAGTGTTTATGAATCACTTGCATTTCTCCCTCATAAATATGAAATGAGCTCAATTAAGGCAAGCGTGCTGTGTGGGATCGCTCCTTGACATGGCTCTAATTGAAATGAACAGCAGCTTGGCCCTCCCCTGCCGAGGCCTGCCTAATGCCATTAGAGGGGATCTGAGGGCACGGCTCTGTGTGTGTAAATGTGGGTGTGTGTGCGTGTGTGTGTGTGTGGTTCGTCTGACACTCCCACACACACACACATCCACCTGACTATTTAATCATACACTAATCCTCATTCATACCTCAAACAACAGCAAGGACACTTATTGAATGAAGCAGACGCACACACAGAGGCGGCGCACACTCTCTTCTTGTGTAAGAAAAACCTGTAAAAAATGTTAAATAGGAACAAAAGTGCTGGTTGTGCGCCAGCAGCATCTTGGATTAATAACATCCTCCCCATCATCCATCACTCATCTAACACCTCAATGAACTGACGCAAGTCATAATGAGCACAAGCGACCTGACATGCATAAATGCAAACAGAACAGAGAGGTGTTTTTTTTTTTACTTGTACATTGTTCCCATCTAGTGGAATTGAAAAAGGACTGCAGCTATAGGTGGATTAAATGCACACACACACATACACACACAGCAAGATGTATTTATGCCTTGGGTGCAATCAGTGTTAACACTATCAATAATTCATCACATGAGCCTGTAGCATAATAAGAGAAGAAAGCTACATGTTTCATGTTGGATTTCCCAAGCCCAGGGGCAGCTACAGTGACACACACACATATATGCACACACACACACACACATGCCGCGAGCACCGCTGTTATGTAACCAATAGCCACGTGTTGCCGTGGGAACGAGGAAGGAGCGGGGTGTCAGGGCGCGGAGAGAGAGACACCAGACAGAGAGAGAGAGAGAGAGTATCAAATCAATACGATGACACTGCGAGATTGTTGGTTTAAAGTGGCCCTTCCCAGAAAAACACACACATATGGGCGTAGATTTGGTTAGAGATGGTACATGTCCCTACCAGTATCAAGGTGTTGCTGGATTGTCCTTACTAATATTTGTATAGATCTTAAAGAATCAAATTGCTTTAACGTTTACAATCAAATCTCAGCAAGGTTGCCAGGTTTGTGTGTTCATGGTAAAGAATGAAAGAGCAGGATATGTGAGATACTCAAGCTGATGATCTGTTACCCCTCAACTTCAAGCTGTATGCATTGTAGACTAGCAGCATCCTGGTAGCAGTGGAGTCAGTGAGGTGGAGAATCTGAAGCTGTTAGTACTGTCAGGAATCATTTTATCATGAAAATCCTGTCAGCAGGAGTCTGAGCAGCACAGACACACAGACAGGTGATCTGCAGACTCTCAGGTGGGCTCTGATGTCAAAATAAGTTTAGAGCTGAATAGAAAATAGAACCAATAGAGTTTTTTTGAGATGATTTAAAGATAGATTTGAGCATCACTGTGGTTCTGTCAGGAAACTCTTGAGGTGAGGTTTGCTTACAGAAGTTGTTACTGAGTAGCATATTACCTGCAGGTTTCTATACATTTATTTTAACATAGTGTGTATTCATAAATGCATATGAAGTAGTTTTGCAAAATCAGGCTCTTTATGTGTATGTGTGTTTGTGCATGTGTGCCAATGAAAGAGAAAAGTGATAGAAAGCAAGTGCACATACACAGTTGTTTACGCTATCTGACAAAAAAATATCCTTATCGAGGTTAAAACCAAACCTACGCCCTTGTCATAAAACTCATGACATGCTTGGGATGGTTCGTGCAGAGCTAGAGGGCCGTGACAGCCACAACAAGGCTGCTCATTTCCCACACGATAACAAACTTTTTTTTGTTCTTTAAATCAGCCTCTTGAAGCTGCACTCAATATTTTTATATCAACAATGAATCAACTGACTGTGTGTAATATGAAAGGGCATTTTAGCCTCTTCAAGCTCATTGTTGGTTTTACAACCTGCAGCTTTACTGTTTTTGTTCAGTCTTTTTCTAGATAATAACTGTATTTATAATAGCTTTCATATGTAAATTGCAGCTCAAGGTGATTTACATTTGACGCAAACAAGCACAGCAAGTTAAAATCAACAGCAACCAGCTGATGGACATGTATTTAGCCTCTAAAAAATGGTGGAGACCAAAACAGAGCTAAAAGGAGAGTTAATATCAGACTTACATTTGTCAGATAACCAGAAACAAGACTCCAAATGAATGCTACATTACTCTGTAACTGCAGAAATAGGCATGTTTGCTAACACTGTCACAACAATGTGATAAGTAGGGCCCAACCGATACTGGATTTTTGGAGTCAACGCCAATACTAATAATAGGGAGTAAAAATCTGATATCGATATATTGGCCGATAACATATGTACAGAATATATACATAAACACTTTTTTTTGCAGTGATCCCTCAAATGTGGTTATCAAAGACTTGTGAAAAAGATATGCAATTTTACAGCATAACAATAAACTTTATTTTAAAATAATATCATTGCACTGAAACAGCACACTTCTTTGGGAATTGAATCATTATAATTAGCTATGAAAAAAAATCAGCACATATCAGACAACATAGTCACCGATACAGATATATCTGTGATAAGTCAATATCGGCAGATAATATCAGATGACTGATATATTGGTCGGGCTTTAGTGATGATATACCAGTGTTGTATTAATGTGTTGCTAAGTGATAAAATATACTATATAGATTGAGCATTACTGTACAGCAATTACTTATTATACTAAGAAATGCTTCGGTGTCAACATCTAAAAAGATCACTTATATTATTTGGTTTGGGAAATGTGCTTATTTGCTTTCTTGGAAAGAGTTAGATGAGAAGATCAATACCACTCTCATGTTTGTACACTTAATATAAAGCTATCAGCAAGTAGCCTATTAGTGTGGCTTAGCAGAAAGGTAAGAAACAGGGTCAAACAGCAAGCTGAGCTTAGCTAAGCAAACTGGCTGCTGGTGATAGCTTCAATCTTTAAAGTACAGGCATGAAAGTGGTATCTCAAATAGGTACATTTCCCAAAATGTTTAAGTGTTCCTTTAAAGAATGCAACTGGCCAACGCTCTATAGAGAACAAACTATGACTGTACTTTCAGATTTTTTTTTTCAAATACTTGGCAGTGTTGTACTGCAGTTACTTAACTGGTTGAGATATAAAGTGATGCCAACTCTGTTCCTGTGTGTCTGCTTCTTTGGAACAAAAAGAATGCTATGAGTTGGAGTGTGTGTGAGTGTGTTACAGAAGCAAAGACAGTCCACAGACAACTGCACTCTCAAAAATCAAAAGTAACATTTAACTTCTAGGACAAACCACAGAGAGAAGAATCCCTGGTCTGGTCTGGCCTGTAAAAACAGCAGCTCCATCTCCTATCTATAGTTCTGCAACTGAGGGCAGCAGAACTTTTTTTTTTTTCTGGGAAAGTCGTGCTCTGCTGTTACATCAGGCAGAGCCAGAGGAAAAGGCTATAAACGGCAAGTGTTCCAGGTTCATTTTCGACAAACTAGGCCAGTCATGCTGACGTAAAAAGCCAGCGAGGAAGAGGGGAGCAAGTTGCATCGCTCGACATGTACGAGTGGATGTGGTTGATGAGGGATTAACAAGTGCATGTTTGTGTGTAAAAACATTACAATGTCAGCAGCATCAGCGGCACCACATCAACAGGCTTTCTGAGAAATCAAAGCTTTCTGTGTGCTGGGATTTTTTTCTGAATTTGCAGGAACTTGAGATCATTGTATTAGCCCCACCTAACCCTGGCACTTCCTCCTGTAGAGTGAACTGGTATGGCTGGTCTACTTGGTTCCAGTCACTAGGGAAACTGGTGCCATGGAGAGACCCCCCCCCCCTTCTTGGGCTGGACAAACACAGATGACACACCAAAGAAACTCTCCCAGCCGGCACCCAGAGACGGATGTACAAACCGGCAGGAATAAATCCACAAGCAAATACAGCCGTGTCAGTAGCAGAGGCCCGAAACCGGGTATCATCGACTAGTTTGTCTGTTTTTTTGTTCTCCATCTTCTTCCCTTTTCACTTCTCTGACCTCACAACTGTTTCTCTAACCCTTCCCAACTCTGCATATTTCCCCCCCCCCCTCCATCTCTCTCACTCCTGGCCTCCATTCAGTGCCGGTGTCACCATCCCTTCTGTTGCCTCGGGGATGTATCTCACTTTAGTGGGCTCGCTGA
This sequence comes from Scomber japonicus, assembly GCF_027409825.1. Taxonomy (NCBI): domain Eukaryota; kingdom Metazoa; phylum Chordata; class Actinopteri; order Scombriformes; family Scombridae; genus Scomber; species Scomber japonicus. The sequence goes on along the minus strand of NC_070600.1, from coordinate 5,313,394 downwards.
TGGGTGTGAGAGTGTGTCAAGGGAAGAGGAGGAGGAGGAGGTGGTGAGAGATGGCAGAGCATGCCAGGCGGTAAACAGACGACAGACGAGACACTGGTCGGAGTTTCGTTGCCATGGGATGCTATGACACACAGGAACAGTACGAACTTCCTGTGGCCCTCGTGACCTAGCAGATAAGAACTGCTAGGTTCACTGGACGCCAGCAACCCCAAGCCGGAGAAATTTCCCTGGCTTTGCTGACCTTCAGTGCTGGTTTAAGCGGTTAGGGAAAAGGTCAGTGTGGTCTACTAGCTGATGGAAATGAGCACTTCCCCTTTTTCAGCTATGTGGTTTTGGGTGTCATGCACAGACGCCAAGCAGCATGGGATACATGACGCACGCTAAGCGCTCTCTCTCTCCCTCCTGCTGTATCTCTTTCCATCTGTGGCTGAACAAGACACTGGAGCATGGCTAACATAGCAGCGTTGGTTCATGTGACACTCCCCGATGCCTTTGGCCTACTTAGCGGAGCTGTAGCAGTCTGTACCTCTTCTAAAACTATCTCCTTTAACTAACTCCTCTCCAACTAACCTCACCACTCATTCATACATCACAAACCAAAGTATAACCACTTAGGCTATGTCTGTGACTCATTTCTCTCCTTGATCCACCTTTGCATCAGATATACAAACTCTTGTTGTGCGTCCAAGTCTTCGTCAAACCCTACAAACATCATTTTTAAAAGCAGTGCAGAGTAAGTGGAATGCAACGTGCCGGAAACAAACATGTTTCTTGCTGAGGTACAAAGTGTTTACTTCCCGTTTTACTTTGGTGATACAACCACTGAAACATGTATATGTGTCATGCTTTAACAAAGTTGTAAAGTCAGCAAACTGACTCAGCAATGTCAGTGACACAGCTCTACTAATCTAGCTAACGTTAGCTAACGTTAACAACCGTATGCTACTGGTCCAAGTGAAGATAAGTTCATTTATTTCTTCAAATACATAAAGGTTTTATTCTTATGCCTCAGGGGGTGCCAACTAATTGTCTCTAACCCTAACCCATATTGTTGTCTGACCCTCAATACAATGACAATAAAGCTACTACTACTTAAATTCTCGTAAAGATACACCGTTTCCAAAGATAACAAATCCATCAGACTGAATTTTGGGGAATAAAATGATAGAATGTATGTATATTAAATATTTTAACATATTAAATGGCGGTGTGTAGACATACACATATTAGTAGATCTGCTGTATATATTAATACTATCATACAGTGCAGTTAAAGGTAGTTTCTACAATTAAAGAGGCTCTGTGGTGGATTTTAAAGCCTGCATACGTAACTTTTGTGAACAGTGGCCAATATGTCCTCAAGTGATAGAGGATGAATGGTAAGTAATAAAATATAGTGTAACACTAGTTCAAGCAAAGTAGAAGACCCATAAAAGACTGAGCCAGTTAGCTACAAAGTAATAGCAATCAAATGTTAGCTAACGTTAGTTATCATAAGATACTGCTCATGTAACCGATGTATTAAGTAAATAGTCTTATTAATTTCACCATAAATCCATTTTCCTCTTTTGTTAACATTTCATGGTTGATTTTAGTGTATGTTTGTTTCTGTATTTATTTATTTTGTTAATTATGTTTTAACTGTGTGACCTATGACATTTCGTTGATGTGACTCAGTTTCCAGACTTGCTGAGGAGAGGTCAGCAGACACATGTTAATATGAGCTTTTTTTTAGCACTTTGGTGCAGCATGCAAGTTATGATCTTAAAGCGACTCTTACCTTTCTTGCATTTCACACAGCACTTTGAAAAAACTTGAACAGCAGAGTGTATTGAATCCAACATTTAATTGATTATAAATTCACTTAAGATGAAGATCTTATTTCATTTTAAAACTCATATAGTCTCACTTTAAATTCTATTAAAGATACATTTCCTAAGATAAAAAAAATAGTGAATTGCGATAGAATAAAACACACAAGACAACTTGAGTATTTCTCTTCAATATAGTGTTATTTATATTTCACTTAGTGCTGAAATAAGCACATCAGCATTACTTGCGATACTGTCAGAATAAAATGTTTTTAATATTTAAAGAACTGCAAAGAACTTCCCTCCAAATATTGCTCCAAATATCTCTCCTTCCTTCCGTTTATTCTCACAAATCTCTTTCCAGAATATATTATCCCTCCTCCAGTGAACTCTTCTACAAATCCAAATGTCCTTCCCGCAACTATCACTTTTCCACTCACTTCCTCTCAATAACTCTTACTTACAGTAACTACACCTACTGTAAATATCTCCTCTAATAAAGCTCCTCCCTGAGGATCTTTTCTACTACAAACTAATTTCATCAACCATCCATACAACCCCCCTCCACCCTTTACTCTATCTGTCATCTCTCCTCTACCTTCTCTACAAACATTTTCATCTCCATCTAACTTGTTTTCCAACTGCACCTCTTTCTCTTCAAACCTGCTTTGAAATCCGTCTTCTGCAGCTTCATCCTTTCAGACTGTATCATGTCACTAATCCCCCTCAACACCCCCCCCCCCCCCCCCCCCCCTCCCCCCGAAACCGGCTCGAATCTCCTCTAAACTCTTCATCGCTCTCCATTCTGCTCCTGTGAATACTTCCTGGTGGCAGAGCTCTCTCGGTCATGCTCCGCAATGCGAGTTCCTTTCTCTTGGAAGCAAATCAAAGCAAACAAGGGGGAGCGTGTGTGTGTGTGTGTATGTGTGTGTGTGCTTTATGTGTACGTGAAGAAGGAAGTGGTTAGATTTGGGGGGTGGGCAAAAAAACACACTAACAATCAAGACCTTCTTGTTAAACCGCAGCTACGACACAGACCATCACCTATTTTTTACTCTCTCTTTACATTTCTGTGTTTAAATTTCACCCCTGCAGCTCATTTTACTCCCCCCTCCTTATGCTTTAATTGCCGTGACCAGCAGACATATGGGCAGTGGTCCGTTGCCAGAAAATGTTACATCTTTGTTTAAGCCAGGCCTGATGTCCTTACAGTACCACAGCCTTGCCAAATGAGAGGATGTAGAGGAAAATACAGTCAGTTAAAGCCAAATACTGTAATGTTAAATAGTCTTTTTCTCTCTGTCGCTCTGTCCTTTCCTCCTCCCGTCCTCTCCTCCTCTCTAATAAAGACGTGGGCAGTTTTCTCCTCCATTACCCCGTGCCCTGCTGAGGTTTCATTTCACGTCCTCCCCAGGCCGGTCGTATGCCAAGCAGCTCAGTGCCAGGCCACAGTCTCCCTGCCAACTCACCCTCCATCCTGCAGGCTGCTTAACAATGCAATCCACTGCTCACCTCTGACCAGACCAGCTTCATTCAGCTTTATCGCAACGCCTCCTGGAAGGCACGCAATGCAGTTAAAGCCTTTAGTAGATTATATACCACAGTAGGAAAAATCAACATGTTGGTAGGCCAAAAAAAAAAAGGGTAATAAATCACAATCTGCGGTCATTAGGCATGAAATGAAGTATAATTATGTGATTACAAGGTTCTCTTATTTTAAGGATTAAACTTAAAATCATGTCTCTCTAAAAAATATGCAGCAGAGAGTCATTCATGTTGGAATGCATTGTGCATAATCCCCAGAAGATTATTTTTATTCATTTGGGCAACCCCTGACCTTTTCAGTGCCATCACAGAGAGGTCAAAACGTCCAATGCATGAACATTTTGTTATGGCCAGATATTATGAAATGTACTCACAGCATTTAGGATCCCCAGAGGATGAACCCCTTACGGTGTGTCATATGGCACATTTAGATATAAAGTCATAGATGCAAATACAAATCCCTGCATTGTTTAAAGTGTAAAATTTGGTTTGTGTTTTGTCTGAACACACAGTAATACTTTCTATGACCCTCTGACATTTCTTGTAGTGCCACCATCCAGCCAGAATTTCAGGGTAGATTGCCTTGGAAATTGAATTAATGCATTCATGCTTCCCAGAGGATGAACCCTTTTCATTGTGAATGCTGTTTTTTTCTGTGGTGTCACAGGCCAAAGTACTGTGTTAACTTAGTTACTGAGCACACGTTCATGCTCCTGAGAGGATGAACCCGATCCATGTTAGACACTAAATTAGTTTCTCTCAAGTGCCAGAATATAATTGTTGGACACAAGATACTGTATCTCATATTACAAACCTCATAATCTACCAGATTAGACTGGCACTACATTTACAAGCTCCCCAGGGGATGAACCCTTTACATTTTGGCCCATAAATAATCTGTCCTCTATTGAGCATATTCAGGCTCCACAAAGGATGATCCCTTTCCTCTCTAGACACTCAATGGACAAAATAATAAAAAAAATAAAAATGTTTATCTCATAATCTAACAAGCTAACAGAAATTAGATTTACTAAGCACATTCAAGGTGTGTCATACTGTGTATCTCTCAGTCTAACAGGCAGACTGCCATTAAATTTACATGCATGCTTCTAAGAGGATGGATCTGAATAAACTGTGCAGCCTCTTGGGAACACCAGCAGGGCTTCATCATAAAATGTGAAGTAGCCATAGATGAACCCTGTTTCCTTATTGATGTCAGCCTGAATAGGTGAGTACACTTGAAACCTTATCGTGGGTAAACTGTTTTTCCGTAGTCATTTCCCCTCCACGAATTCCCCAGATAATACATTCTGTCAGATGGCTCATGGGGCCTTTCATGACCTGCTTTGAGAACCTTCTTCCCATGTCCATTTTACATCCCTTAGGAAGCCCGGCGTTTGCTGAGGAAATATTTGAGGAGTGTCAATTACCGAAGCTGTTACGAAAGTCTTCTAACAGCCAAGAAAGTTCGAGTGTGTTCAGTCTGGGAGGGCAGCTGGCCAGAGAGATGATGAGGTCACTGTGAATAGCAACCAGGGAGGTTGGCTCCGAACTGGAACAGGCAACGCTCTGAACAAACAAAAGCCTGTGTCACTACTTTTAGTGAGCGGAGGGTAAACACATTTCATAATCAAATGCGCACTTGCCCAACCTACACGGACACTGACTCATGTTTTGCTGCATGTTTGTTGATTTGTGGCAGCAAAAGAGAGAGGGGGGGTGGGTGAAGATCCTGCCGTCGACAGCTGTAATGAAGGAGGTGATCGCTCATTAGTTTATTTGTTCCTGTCTCACTCTTTTATCTGTGTCTGTGGTTTTCCTGTCCCTTCACCACCACCCCCCTCTCTCTCTCTCTCTCTCTCTCTCTCTCTCTCTCACTCTCTCTCTAACTCACTCTCTCCCTCTGCAGCAGTATAATGTCTGCAGCTCTCTCGCCCCTCCGCTGCCTCCTGCGTCACTTCCCTTCCTGGTCGGCTGTCATGTAAACACAAGCACACCCCTGCTCACAGGCGTGCTCTCACATACAAGCTCGAACACACACACACACACACACACACACACACACACACACACACACACACCACACATACGCCACACACACACACATACACCCAGTCACATGGGAGCTGCTAATTATGACCACATAAACCCAGCGGAAATACAACTTTCACAGCTGGCTGTTCGAGCTGCACTCACACATCGAAGCATATAATTCAAAGACACGCACACACGCACACACACACAAAAAAAAAATGCACCATTTACTTCAATTATTCAGCAAACGCACACCAGAGGAAGAAGAAAAAAAAAGTAATGGGCTCATTTCTCAGATTAGCCTCTGATGCCGGGGCTACAAATAGCAAGGATTTTTTTTCTGTAGCGGTGCTGGTGAGGAGAAAGGACTGAGAGCCACAGACAGAGATTTAGTGAGAATAATGGAAGGATGAAGGTTTAGCTGCATACGTCGGGAGTAAGAGAGGCTTATTTAAATCAGAACTAAACATCTATTCGTCGAGGGCGAGCATAAACATCTAAAAACATCTGACAGACGTCATGGGCAGCCTGTGACGCAGATGGAGAAAGTCTGTCTTTGGTTGAGCACATGCATGCACCTAGAAAAACAGACAGATAAACAGGAACACACACACACACACACACATATATATATATATATATACATGCACAAACAGGCATGCACAGGTCATGTTATCGCTTCTGGACTCCTGTGACACACTCCAGTCATCTCAAGCATGTCACTAATCTGAGGTTCAAGCTCATTGGTGGAATTCTGTGCATATAGGTTTGCCAAGTAATGCTCTCAAGGGCGGAAATAACAGCTTACAGCTCTCAAAGTTCTCTTCAAAAGGGTGATGGATTTGTTCTCGGCTAATAAGGCCAAACACAGCAGGATTAATGCTGGTTAATGGTTAATGCTGCAGGATTATTGCAAATTTCATTATCATGCGAGGGACTGGAGGACAGCAAAGCTCATGCTCTACCCTGCTTGTACACGTCGGGGCACATTTTGTTGGTTTGTTTAGCAGGGAATGAAACATAACGCCTCGACTCAAAGCACAACACGTTCAGGTTTTTTTTTTTGATTCACAACAACAAAAAAGTGCGGTTGACTTCTAGTGAAGCAGGAACCAGTGATAACATGAAACAGTCAGAGTATTGATAAAGCAGATACGCCACTCCTGATATCACTCATACCGAGAAACAATGGTGTTCAGAGATCAGCTGTTGGTTCCTTATGCATTACAGAGTCACTGTTTGGCTGTTGCATGATGTCTATCCTTTATTCTAACACTCATACATTATATTTCCCACATCAAAAATGCTTTAAGTGGGAAAAATGGGGCAACAACCCATTGGTTCCAGACCCAAAATCTCAGCCTAAATTGCCACCTTGGATAATTTTATTGATTAATTTGATGTAATTGTTTGTTGGGGAACTTGCTCAATTAGGGCGGGTCATGCATTATTTCTTAATCTTGTGGCCCCATCATCTAGAGCAGGGGTGTAAAAACTCATTTTAATTTTAATTCAGGTCCCACATACAGTCATATTTGATCTCAGGTGGGCCGGACCAGTAAAATCATTGCATAATAACCTATGAATAATATATACATATTATAACTTTACCATAATAAACCATCTAGGGGCACCTTGGTAAGAAATATTGATAAAAATGTGTCCAAGGAAAAATGTGTCCTTCAAATCTGAATCAAATTGTTATTTCAAATTGGACGTTCACTGAAAGATCAGAAGACTTGACAATAAATGGTGGGTGAAAATAAATGAGAATAGCATCATGTTTTACTGAAAAACTGCTGCAATTTTTATACTTTGCATAGTTATCTAGTTGGGCTGGATTGGACCACTTGGGGGGTCCGGTTCTGGCCAACAGGCTTTATGTTTGACACTCCTGAGTGTTGAAATCTACTTTTATGCTTTTATTTTGTCAGTTGCAGTCTACAACATCAGAACAAAACATTCAATCCCAAACTTTAACTTAACATTCCTTAAAGATAAATAAAAATTTGACACCTACAGTTCCAATGCCAGCTAAACTCACCCTGCCGAGGAAGATTGTGTGATAGGTTCGAAAGCTCTGCCACAGTTATTAAATGGACTCTGTGGTGAGATTGTTTCAGTCACTTGTTTTATTGCATTTATTACAGTATTTTAGTTTGTATGGTACTCTGTTTGTGGATATTTGTAAATTATGTGAGGAGGCCGATAGGGGCCCAAGAAGAAATTCTTGCCCTGGGGCCCTCCTAACAAGCTAATCCAGCCATGGATAGAATACAGCCAATAGCAGTGAGTATTTCAATTAGAGCTACAGCTAATGATTAATTTCAGTATTAATTCATCTGTTCATTTTTTATTTTATGTATTTATTTATTTTTTAACCAATAATTGTTTAGTCTATATTTAGAAAACTGAAAAAATGCTTGTGACATCTTCAAGATGCTTGTTTCGTCTGATCCAAAATCTGTCAGTCTAAAATGATATAAAACGTATAAAAACAGTAAATTGTCACATTTGAGAAGCTGGACGCAAAGAAATGGATGACTTAAAATACTAAATTCATTTTCAAAATCCTTGTCATTTAATTTTTCTGTCAAATGATTTTTTAATTGAATTGTTTCAGCTCAAGTTTTAGTCATTTTGATGGAATTGTTTATGCTGCTAAAAAATCTTTACTGCCTCTCCACTACAGAATATCAACTTTAAGATATAAGAATATAGAGATAAATGTGATTCTTACATGGTGGTAGATGATTCATTAGGGATCCAAATACAAAACCCCTTACAAACATTGTCATGGAAAGATGTGCTGAGTGTGACAAGAACGTGGATGACCATTTCTCGAAAGCTCCTCCTCATAATCTCAAATTAATCACCAGATGATGCGAAATCGTGTCATAAAGAAACTCTAGAATCTAAAAAAGAGGGGGTCATTTAGCGAGTTTCCTCTCCGCTACTTCTCTTTTTCTAAATGTCTGGACATCTCTGCACATCAGCTACCTCCTCCAGTCGGCCTAGTGTGAGAATCATCCTCCGGAAGAGACACTTTGCATTAACACACTCAATTGTTTCCCCTCACCGTTATAGAAGACTGAAACTATGGCCCAAAATTAGAATGTCTGCGCGCTTACAGATGTGGCTGCTGCTGTTATGAATCAGCAAAAATGTTGATTGCTGTGTGTGATAGAATGGGTGTGTGTTTATGTGTGTGTGTGTTTGCGCAGTAGTCAGAGCAGCAGGCAGGTGTTTTGTTTTTTTTGTTTTCCTCACTGGCTCGTATTAAAATATTGAAGAGCTTACAGGCACATCTCCAAACATCCCACAGGAAAACGGGGACGTCTTTGTTAAACAACAGAGCCTCTGCTTAAAAGCTCCAACATTCATAAATTATTTTCACAGCTCAAAAAGAAAAAAAATCCATTCTCACAGTTAACACACTGCCACTTTGTAAATCTTTAATCCGACTTTGCGGCATCACTGCCTGTTAAATTGGGGACATTTAAATTGCTACTTTTTTCTTAATGAAACCGACACAGTATTAAATCTGTGCTTAATCCTTTGCTGTAAATGTCACACAAAAAGCATCAACAACTTCACTTGTTCTCGGTAGCTGGACACAGAGCTTCAGGTTGGGTTTGGGTTAATAAAAAAAAAAAAAAAAAAAAGAGGGGCGGGATGTTTCCAGTGAAGCTCGGAGCGCAGTGCTGAACATCAAAACACAGCTTTCAAGCTCCATCTCGAGGCCTTATTCCCACTTGTTTACTTCAACTTCAATTTCTATGTGCGCAACACCACCTGGAATGCGGACACTGGCGAACGCAGAGTGCGAGAAAAGCGCACATGGTACGTGATTAGGAATCTCATCAGTAGGAAGATTGCGCTTTCTCCAAACCAATACACACTTTCCAAAAAAAAAAAAAAAAAAAACAGCTGAGAGATGCGGGTCCTCACTAGAATATATAGCACACTACCAGGCAACAACACAAGCGCGCAAACGCACCTGCAGCAGCAAGACAGAGCCGATCCCACATCAGCCGAGCTATTACAAATAACTTGACTCACGCTGAAAGACGCTCCTCTTCTGCTCCGGGACCGGGACGCCAAATGCGCGCTCTTACAGGCGACATGTTCCTCCGCTTTTTTTTAAAGTGCGTGTTATAGCAGGCAGGTGCAGCTGCGAATAGAGAGGTCCCGTCCGATGAGGCGCAGTGAGTCCAGCTCAGCCCGCCCCGATCAGGATCGGCTGCGGGCTGTGCTCGGCCCCGCTGTCCCTGTCCCCGCAGGGCTGCTGACTGTCGGCAGATGACTGCGCAGGCTACATTTTGACCTCCTCTCCATCAGCCAACAGCTCAGCTCACTCTGACTCTCTGTTCCTGCCTTTTCATTATATCATGTCCATGTGACACGCTCAGGCCTCTGTCAATGGAAACTTAAAGGGACCTCCCACGTGATGGCGCTTCTGCGCGCTCACGGCGGGTAATGCGCGTCCCGGGGAAATATGATGCTGCGCCCTTAATAAAAGTAAAACAGAAGGCCTGAAACCACTCACGGTGCTTTACCGTGTTTTTACCGGAATGATAGCGATGATGATTACTGTGGAATAGTGTTGTTGTGATAGTGATGTCAGCAGTAGTGAAAGAGATGGAGATAACTGTTAGTGGGTGGGTTAGTTGGAATGAGGAAGATGATCATAACTTGTGATGATGAGGAAGATGACAAAGATAACTGCGATGATTATAAAGATAAATATTGGGCATAGTGGTTTTGATGATGATGAAGATGACTGTTAATGGTTGTGATGATGATAATGATCAGAAAGAAGATAACTTAGTTGTTGTGATGATGATGATGATGGTGACCAGAATAAAGATAACTGTTAGTGATTGTGATAATGATGATGAAGATGAAGATAACTCCTAGTGGTTGTGATGATGGTGATGATGATGAAGATGATCATGATCATGAAGATACATGTTGGGTCTAGTGGTTTTGATGATGATGAAGATGACTATTAATGGTTGTGCGACTGATGATGATGATGATAACAGTTAGTGATGATGAAGATAATAGTTGTGATACTGATGATGAAGATAACTGTTAGCGATTGCGGTGATGGTGTTGATTATCAGGATGAAGATGATTGTTAGTGATTGTGATGATGATGAAGATGAAAAAAACTGTTAGTAAAAGTGATGATGAAGATAATGGGGTTGATGAAGATGAAGAGTATATTATTGTTGTCAGTCATTGTAATGATGATATAGTATAAGCTGTTGGTAGGACAATAATGATGGTGACTTTGAAGGTGTTTCTGATCAAATCAGTGGCAGTGACTATGATGAAGATGATGGTGTTGGCTCAGGTGTTTATGGTGGTGATAGAGATGAAGATGAGATTAACGATGCCTTTTATTGGCCATTTCTTCCTTCCACAATGAGGTCATGCTGTTTGTGACATCACCATGGGATGACTCACATTGGTGGGAAACACAGCTTATCTCATATCAGAGACAGACAACTACGACATCCTCTTATGATGCCACACACGACCAGGATGACCAAACTGGCTAAATATTGAACATGAAACCTATGTTTCTATTTTAGCTGTGAGAAAACATCCAGCTCAGATATTAGAAGACCTGTGAGCACATGTAATGCTAATTATTCACAAGAAACAAAAGTTGGATGTAGCCCATATACCATGTTAACCAAGGTTAACCTCTACTGTGTGTTAAACTTTAACATGCTGGCTAACATGTTAGCAGTCATTTCAAAGTACAGCTGAGGCTAACTGGAATGTGCTTGCTGAGTTTAAAGGCATACTATATGAGTTTAAAGCTGCTCTAATCAGTACTTATTTTTTAATCTATGCTACATTGTATCTATTGTGCTGATGTACTTGTTTTACTTCCTTTTTGAAAAACGTTTTATTCTTTAATTTAATTTTTTGATATTTTCAACTCTTACTTTCACAAAAGCCCTCCTAGGGACAGATTTTGCAAATTAGCATTAGCTATAAACACTGTGATAGACAGTTCTAGCCTGTGTCTGTATATTGTATCTGTCCCTATGAAATAAACCATAATAATAACAATAATACTTTACATTAAATATTCAAACTATTATGTGTAGTGTTACTTGTATTGACAAACTCACAGACTTATCATTTGATTCTACCATTCTCCTGTCAACTCCGTCAGCAAGTTAGCATCTTTTAGCCTGCTGTTTTGGTTCAGTGTCATTGCTCTCATCACCTTGTTTTTCAGAAGCAGTAGACAGAAGAAAAGAAAGCCTCTAAAACCCCACTGCATGCTTCCTGCCTGCCACCAAACAACAATGTTTTCCTCAGGAGTTGTTGAAAGTGAAACAGAGCTAAAATAAGAGTGAATATTAAGCTAACATCATGGCTAGCATAATGTCTGCTCAATGTGTAGCCTAAATAAGTTACCGTTTGCTAACAGGCTCATTGTTCCCACTTAATGAGGTGATACATTGTGTTTTAATTAGTTATTTAGTTTTATTCAAGATTTATTTGGTAGGGACAATCATCATTCAACATTTTAGCTCACACTGCAACATGAATGTGTCAGCGTTAGCCAAGAAGCTAGTTTTCATCTGTAGCCCCTGGCCTGGGCAGGTCAACAACTTAGCCAAGCACAATAAATAGAAAAGAAAAGATAGAAAAAATGGTAATAAAATAAACATTACACATTACATTTGAACTATAAATAGCACATGATAGTGTCCAACATAACATTTCTTTGGCCAGTAGATCACAGTTTGACTGGCTCCTTGGATATTTTCACTAGCTCGGCTGCCAAAAATGAAACTAACTCCTTTTCCCATCATTTTGGTGATTTATTCATTGTAATCTTAATACATACAACAAGTTAAGGTAAGTTTATTTGTATAGCACATTTCAACAACAAGGTGATTCATAGTGCTTTACACAGAACATGCATCAAGACATGATATATAATCAACACACGGTTATTGTTGATATGTTACACAAATATGCTAAATATAAAATTAGGCACATATTGAAAGTTTTATAAATGTGGTTTTCTCCATATTTAGTGTAAAGCCAGAGAGGGAATGTTGTATGTAGGGAAAATTAGGCTACATTTTAGTGAATATGGATGACTTTGATAATAAACTCAGTAACAATAAACTGGTTAACAGCTCTGTGGCATAATTCATCCTCTCCTCTGTCCTCTTTCCTCTGCTGCTGCTGGTCAGACTCACTGCTGCAGGTACTGCTTAAGGTACTACTTTTTTTTAGAGGAGGGGCAGGCCTAATGTCTACAAGAGCTCAACTTATTTTAACATACTAATTTAAGTAGATTCAGTCGTTAGATACAACAAATGTCTGTTTTCAGCTTGCAGTTCACTCCTTGTATAACAAGGTCTGTACAGATGTAAAACATAGTGGCTGTGGATGAGAGGGGAGTTGACATCTGGAAGTTGAAGATATCATATTTAAATTTATGTTCTGCTTGTTTAACTGCTGTTTGATAAATTGGCCGTTCTGTCCAGTCAGACTAAGGACCAGTTGTGAAAAAGCCTATTTTTTTTCGATCAGTGGTTAAGGTTAGGGTTAGGTTAAGTTAAGGGTTAGGTTTAGGCAAGTAGTAGTTATGGTTAGGGTCTGGTTAAGTCTCCAGGAAATTAACATAGGGTAAGTCAGTGTATTGTCCCTAAAAGTAAACAAGGGTGTGTGTGTGTGTGTGTGTGTGTGTGTGTGTGTGTGTGTGTGTGTGTGTGTGTATGGAGCTAGTCTGTTTCTTCCATGGACATTTCTTAAAAGTATGATGGATAAATGATGCCATGGTGGGAAAGACTGCATGTAAAGGGACTTACCCATGACTCTGACTGGCTGGTGACAGCCAATCTGGCCACAGGCCATTGAGGCCAGCAGTTGTGTCCCAAGTGACCAAAATGTCAAATAAATTAATTAATAAATCAAATGTGACAGTTAAAGTTTAGTAATGTGGTTCTAATGTTGGATGAGAGGGAACTTTGACCAGCTGGTAATGCAAAGTCACAAAACTCATTATTCATCGTGCAGCGAGATATTTCACTCTGATGCAAACACACAGATTTGATTTATTGTTCAAGTAGCCTTCTGCTGCAGCTAAAACCCCCTTCAACTAGATAGTTACAGCACATTAAAATAGCATGACTAAAATCCTGTAGGGTGCTATGAGTATCAGTATATATCATATATCATGTCAGTTATATTACCTAATCCGAAATCTATGTGAGAAACGTGTGCAGATTTGCATTTGAGGACACAGCCACGCTTGCCAGTGTTACTCAATAATAAAACCATTCTCACTTGTGCTCTGTGTCTGGGGTTTAAATCCATATAAATGACCAATGCCCTTCCATTTGCAGTAAGTGGAAGCGCAGCTCTGCCAAGTGCTGGACGTGCACTTAGAAGAAACCCCATTATCATTCACTTCACATCATCGAGCCTGGAAGAGGTCCACTTGCAGATGATTCATCAAAAACTAACACCAAGATTTTACATATATATCAAATCCAAAGTAAAGCATGCAGAGTAGCTTGTCTCCACACTATCTCCTCTATGCTCCCTTCACTGCTAATCTCTATTTTAACAAGTAATCTAGTGTTTTGCTATGATCTAAAAACCTCTTCATGTTGGTTCCCACACAAAATCACAGTCATTTGTCTTACCGCCTTTAAAATAACTTCTAGAAGATGCCTCAAACAAGAGAAGCTGCAATTATCTCACCCCAGTGGATATTATGCTTGAAATAAAAATCAGGTTTGAAAGATGAGTGTGAATTTGAAAATACAGCCCTCTGACTACAGGCTACAAATATTTATTCAAGCTGTCAGAAAGATTAAAAAAAAAAAAACACACACACGCACACATACAGTAGATAATGTAGCAGCTGGTGAAATTCATAAACTCTTTCAAGAGCTCTATTTGACTTGATTTTTCCCTCAGTGTGATGGAGGGTCTCGGCCCACTTCGCCGGCTGTTAGGACCGTGTGAACATACCAGAGGTCCGGGATGTCCGAGGCTTGTGGACCCCCTGTGGTTTGAATTAGAGGGGATTACAACTCTCGCCAACAAAAGACACCTCTCCGCTTCCCCCGCCTACGTTTTTGTGCTATCTGTTCCTCTCATCCCCCCCCGTCAGGGCTGACTGGATGAACAAGTGACACTGCCAGCTAAAAATGGCTGCTTTTGTGCTGCTAAACCATTGAGAGGGTATAAAAAAGACATCTATCGCCTGTTTGTAGGGATTTTTATGTAGGACTGCAACTGACAGCTGATGTAATTATCAATTAATGTCTTTTGGTTAATCAATTTAAAAGAAGCTAGTTAGCATGAAGAATATTTTTACTTTTGATACTTCGGTATCACTTCGGCTACTTCGGTATGTTTACTTGAGTAACATTTTCAACTCAGGTCTTTTACTTGTATTGTATTTTTAGATTCTACTTTCACTTACAGTAAATAAAGAACCTGATTACTTCCACTGCTGCTCTAAACACCTCAACGCTCATGTTCGCATGGCTGTAGATTTTCAGTCTTGTGTTAACTAACTGTACAAAATAAACAGATAAATAAACAGAAACCAGACAGTGGAAACAATCTGACACATTTATCGCTAACCAATCCAAAAACATACACTTTATATTGAGCATTTGAACATCTGATAGCGATACATTGTGACAGAATATCATTTTACTTGAGATCTATATCACTCAACACCTTCTTATACTGGTTGAGCATCCCTCTAAGCAGAGGTTAGAGTGAAGGACTTGAGGGAGGAGGTGGAAGCAAAGTTATGTTTAGTACCATAACAAGCTACAGTAAAAGAGGTCCAGTTAACTGGAATGACTCTATGACCATTACTCATCAGATGATTCATCGGCTCTTTAAACTGCCAATGACTCGACAGGCAGTGAGACAGTGAGATCACACACAAAGGGTTGCCTTGACAAAAGACTTTGAGAAAGCATCTTCAATGTTAAATACTACATTACAACAGTATCTACAATATGTATGATCTGATTCTATAATCAATGTCGTGACTTGATAGGACAAGACAAGACATACCTTGATAGGAGACGATGAAAAGGATAGATATGGTGTTACAAGTCTTGTCACAAGACTTTAGAGGATATGACGACAACCCTGCAAGCAAGCTTTATTAACCGTTTTAATACTGTCTATAATAAAGTATAACTTTTCAATCTTTTGCTTTTCTATCTGAATTGGACACTTGATGAATGCCTGAGGTGAAATTCAGATATCTGAATCTCACACCACACTCCCCAAAATTTCAAGCAATAAAGCACACCATACCCCTGTGCCAAAATTTAGAACCGATTGATCTCATGTGAATAATGTGAAGTAACAAGCTCAGTATACCTAGCAGGCAAATTAACCAATAGGCTGACATGTGTAATCAGTCAAAAATACTCTGGTTAATGATGAACCATATCCATCCCTACTACATCTTTCTAATGTGCATATTTGCATTTATATTTGCATAATTTTTCAATAACAAAACATGGGGCTATGTATTTTTTCAGGAACAATGTGCACAGTGAACAGAGGAGGGCTACTAGGGGCCCAGCAGTTCATTTTTGCCCCTGAAGCCCCCAAGCAGGTTAATCTGGCCATGCCACAGCTAGGTCTGTAGTCCTTAAAGGACAGGTTCACAATGTTTCAAGTGTGTCTTAAAACAACAGTCAGGAATACTGAAGAAGGTTTTCCTGACTGTTGGCTATTAAAGTATCAAATGTGCTTTCAATAGAAGTGATGGAGGACAAAATCCACAGTGTGTCCACACAGTCATTTAAAAGTAGCTTCTATTCAGCTTCAGCAGTGTGAGTTAGACATATCAAGTGATATCTGACACATTTACAGTCTTTTTAGCATCAAATAGTGTTTCCCTGTTGAGCTGTGGTGGAAGTAGGCCTATAGTAACAAAAAGAGGGACTTTGGCACTAAAAACACTGTAACATTGAAACATAGTACATTTGACACAGTCAGAAAGCTGAAACTTCATATTAGCTTCAGATACACTTTTAATCGATTTTCGCCCAGCACTGTGGATTGTATGAAGGTAGAGAGGAGGGGCTGTATTATAAGTGCATTATGAAGGGATCCTCTAATGGTCAGTATGGAAAGGATGGATGATTACAGCAAGTAAAACATGCTTCAATGTTAATTTGGGCTCATGACTGTTGTTTTAACACAAACTTAAAAATCCTTTAATATCTGCACATAGTTTCTGGAAAGACAGACTTCTTGTCAAATGCAATTTCAATGTTATTTTTCAAAGCTGTTAGCAATAGCCACAGTAAAAGGTTTTATAATGTTATTTTCTAGGTGAATCTGATGTTGTATTATGATGGACATGCAAACTCTGACTCGGTAATTGCACTGTATTATATTTCACTGCATACTTTAAACAAACAAAACAAAACGAAACAGGGTGTACTGTCTCTTTAAGGGCCGTCACCGCTCGCCTCTCGCTAGCCTCCCGCTGCTTGTTATTTTCTGCAACAAGATGGCTGTCGTTCCTGAGAGCAGAGTCCTCACTTTCAGCGTTTTTAAATGGAGCTCTTACTCCTCCACATATTTACCAGAGTGAGTAGCGTACATGTTAGTTGTCCAGACGTTTGCATGAGATTCCGTAGTTACAGGTGGTCTTTACCGCTTCAGTGCACCAATGCTTCTCTCTGGCCTAGCTCGTCTGCGATCCCAGCCAGCTAGCGTTAGCTCAGTCAGCGGCGGTGGGGGCGTTTGGTTTGGTCATCCCCGCCGCTCGGTCGTAATGATGCTATTGATTTATTGACAGCTTTTCGGGTAAACAGCAGCATATTGAGGATTACATTAAAGATTCGGTGGCGTTGCACATGTAGTTGAAACCTGTAGTTCATTTCTAATGACAAATATAATGTACATATGTATGTATTTGTTTATTTTTCGCTGTCACTGTCATAGCCGCGTTTTTAAACATAAACTTATGTTGTCCTCTTTTCGGTAGAGCTTGTTTTGAATCCGCAGTCTATACAGCAGCACATAATACAACTAGTCATAATACAACTCAGACCAATGAGTTGCCAAAACACTTCAGTATTTTTAAAGTTGAGTCAGGAATGTGCAATCTGGTACCCTAGTATATGAAAAACGAGCGTCCACTTTAGCTACGAGCAGGTAACTAGCTGCTGTTATCTAACCCAAAGAGCCCTGCTTTAGCAACACATGCTAATCGGCTTGTTTACCCACTAACTACCTGAAACTGGTGTAACAGACTGTCAAACTTTATGTTCCCTTCTATAAATAAACACTCTTAGGAAATAAATGAATAGTGAGTGAAGTTATTACAGTTATAGCACATTCGCCTGTTGCTGCTTTAGCTCATAATTTATCTAACGTTAACCTCAGCCAGCTAACAACAGTTAGATAGTGCTTATATCATTTAATGCACTCATGGCACCTGCTAGCACAATCTAGCTGCTGCTGCTGCATTGCATAAACAGTAGTGTTGTTTACAGTGAGGTGACACACACACACACACTCGAACACACCTCTGTATATTGTGATTCCTATGTCTGAAGTTAATGTTAAATATCATCTGCTGTGTCTCAAGTGTTGCTGCTGTAATAAGTCAACTCTCTCTCTCTCTCCCTCTCTCTCTCTGTGTGTGTGTGTGTGTTTAGGAATATCTTAGTGGACAAACCTAACGATCAGTCTTCCAGGTGGTCCTCTGAGAGCAACTACCCTCCACAGGTAGGTCCGCTGCTCCTCACACAACCTGTCTCTTCCTGTGACTTCACTGTTCCAGATGGAGCCTGACGTGCAACAGCAGTTTGCCAAGATTGCTGCTTGTTTACTCATTTGTGCAGGCGAAAATATGCTCCCAGGTACCTAGACGAGAGATGATAGATTACAGGAGAGAAAGCCTCGGGAGGTGTGTATCCTGTATCAAGATCAGAGTTCAGAGGAAGTTTCTTGTACACCACAGGCGTCTATTGCTGTTGATTATTACAACCATTTTCATGTTGTTACAAGTTAAGTTTCTGAGTTTCTCCACAGACCCTAATTGGCTCTTCCATATATTTAACCTGCAAAGACGGTTGTCGATTTTGTGCAGTGAATATCATGTTTGAGTTGATATCATTGACAGCTCCAGAGTTTTGGCTGTCAGACTGTGTATCTGTGACCCGCTTTTCTGCTGTCATAACTCTCCTTGTGTGAACTCTCTGCCCCTGCACATGCACACATGTAAACCTACCTGCCCCTCTGGAACCAGCTCTGTCCTTTTGGTATTGCATGTAAACAAATCAGGTTACTGCAAAAAAAAAGCAGACTGTAACAAGGTTACATAAGTGCTTGTAAGCACATTGAGGGACTGCTAATTACAATTGTTGTCATGTGGTGGGCACCAAGCCATAATCACTGCTGTTAATACAGTAGATAAAATGACATTAGCTCAAACACTATGAAGATTTTAACTGTTTAAATATGTTAATAGTTGGTACAACATTGTGAGTGTATCCCTGAAGGTGTGTGTGTGATTGAAATAATATGCATTGGTCTATTTAATTTAAGGTATTTATGAAATATCCAATTTATTTGAAGTACAAAAAAAGCATGTTTAATTACAGCTTCCAGTGTGGTGAAAATGAAATTTTAAGCAGAGAGTCTCTGTTGTCTGCTGTGAGCACACAGCCAGGTCAATTGAAGTGTCTACCTCCCTCACACAATGACCACACTGGTTACTCGGTGTGTGTGTGTGTGTGTGTGTGTGTGTGTGTGTGTGTGTGTGTGTGTGTGTGTGTGTGTGTGTGTGTGTGTGTGTGTGTGTGTGTGTGTGTACCTGCCTTCTGAACCCACGGACCACTGCAGGAAAAATGTTGGCAGCCCCAGTTTGAGGTTAAATGTGAAAGTTTGCGTCAGACGGCGAGAGGAAATGAAGCCTTTCAAAACAATGGTTAACCACTCTGTTGTCACCTTGTGTACGCCAGTCACAAATAGTCTCATCAGTGTTTATGTTTACAGGGAAGCAGCAGGTCCACAATAGTACAGCACACAAATCTAGTTAAGTTTCTTAAATGGCAACATAATAACTTTGTAATGATGTTTTGAGTCTTCAGTTATTTAATTGAGCGACAGTCACATGTAATTGCAGTGTGATTATTAGATTATTTGTTGTGTAGTCTAGTGTGGTGGTGGTTGAGAAGTAATATTGGTATTAGAGCTGTGATGATTCAGCAGGTAATTGTCAAATTAAAACAGAATTAACACAGCTTCTCAACTGTGAGGATGTGACATACCCCTTTATCGTAAACATATTCAATGAAATATCTTTAAACTGTGAGACTAAACTGATTGAAAGGAAATTGTAATCCGATTCATCAGATTAAGATTATCCTTAGTCGAACGCTTAACTGGTAAACAAGACTAATGTCACAAGTAGGGCCCGGCTGATGCCAATATTAGGAAGAAAAAAAAATACCAATACCGATATATTGGCCGATAAAGTTATATGTATACAATATTTACATAAACACACATTTTTTTGCAATGATCCTTAAAGTGTGGTTATCAAACACTTGTGACAAAGATATGTAAAGGAGACTGTGATATTTATAGTTTAACAATAAACTTAAAATTAATTAAAATGACATCAACCACTGAAACTGTAAACACAGCTGAGAATTTAATAATTATAATTGGGTATGAATAATAATTAATCAAAAGCAAAGAACAAAAACATGCATATATTTTAACTTGATATAGAAGAAAAGAATCAAGTATAAATACTAATATATATGTGATATCATATATATGTCAATATCGGCTGACTCATATATCAGTCGGGTTCTAGTTTCAAGTGTAAGTTTTAAAGAAAAGACTCATTCTGTCTCTTTTTATATATATATATATATATATATATATATATGTATATGTATATGTGTATGTGTATGTATGTATATGTGTCAAGCCCGAAATTATTCATACAATGACAATAAGACAATGTACAAGAGGCATCATTGTGGGAAAAAAAATATTTGTCAGTCATGTTTGACATTTGAACAAAAAGTGGCATGTCAAAAAAAGTCAAAAAATTTGCCAGGGGTATGAATAATTTCGGGCTTGACTGTATATATATATATATATATATATAGATATAGATATAGATATATATATATCTCTATTCATATTCTGACTAATAATTTGCCTCTACACCAACTCACATTCATAAATTCCCCTACAGTCATGGATAGATGTTTGATTAATCTTATGCAAAAAAGACATTCACAATCATTTTATGCTTTATAATACCACTTTTATAATAAACATAGATCAAATTTGTACATGTGTGTATATAAAAATGTGTATCAGCTGCTCAGAAATAAACAAAAAGATGCATTTTATTTCCATGTTTGTATACTGTGGGTCACATTAGGATAAGTCCAGCTAAAAGAAATGTGTATAGAGTGTTTTTACGGCTTGATCAGTATGTAAGGGTTAATATACTCATACACAGTGGAGACTCCAGGAAGTTAGCATTTAGCAAGCAATTAACTTCATTGATTTTCTATAGATGAACAAACAAGTGGTTAATTGGTGAGCTTTAGAGTAGACCTGTCATGATAACTACTTTTATTGGATGATATATTGTCTCATAAATAATATATTATTATATATTGTCATTTTGAAGATCATTTTATACCACTGATTTAATAATAATAATATAATAGTATAATAATGCAAAGGGGGGCGGGGCTGGGATTGAAGAATCTGTAAAAACACAAACTGCCATTTTGGGTGGGGACAGAGTTATTTACCTTTAATTCTATATAAGCATTGTGTATATATAACAGACAGATATAATAGAGGTATTGATCTTCTCATCTTACTTTCCACCTAAAAGTGAATACCCCCCCCCCCCCCCCCCCCCTCCAAAAAAAAAAAGCATGTCTGGAAAATCTAACCAAATGATTCCTTCATTCATTAGAGACTTTTAAAACAAACTACGTACTGTAACTAATATGGTTTTGGGGTGCAGGGGGGGGGGGGGGGGGGGTTGCATATTGGTTTTGGCTTCAGGAAAACCAGATCAGCCTACCGAGACACTAAATCCCTGAGCCAAAGTTCTAATAGGCTTGTCAAAGGGAGGGAGAGTGGAGCAGAGTTCAGCTGAGATGGATGCAGGAGAACAGTGAGGTGGAGTATGGAAGATGGAAGCAGTGGAAATTGATCTCATGGAAAAAGAAACAAATGTAATGCAGTTATAACTTTATGAATCCAATGTTTGACAGGTAAAATCCTCAAATTCCCAATGTTGATCCACACAGTGATATGATTTTAGCTGTAGTCTGTTTAAATAAGGTAAATAAAATAGCTCTGATATCTTGTTTTGGGCATCAAAGCGGCACCAAACATCTGTAAATGATGCCCTCGAACATGTGAGTCATGCGGAGGATCAGGCCTTGTTATCACATGTTGACTCATCATGATAAACACAGTCCACTTTCATCTGTTAGTTAACGTAAAGGGTGAAAGTTTCTATGTGGAAAAAAGTCAGTGACTAACATATATGACTGAAGGTGTAAATGTGTCTGTCTGTCTGTCTAGGTATGTGTGTATGTGTCTGTCTGTCTGTGTGTGTGTGTGTGTCTGTCTGTCTGTCTGGGGGTATTTGTGCTCGCGTGTGTGTGTGTGTGTGTGTGTGTGTGTGTGTGCGTGTGCGTGTGCGCGTGCGTGTGTGTGTGTGTGTGTGTGTTTGCTCCACATGTGTAATCAGTGTTGTGTCCTGTGGTGTCTTCTGTTTGTGGACATGCAGGCAGCAGGTGATTAGTGAGTAGATGTCTCTGCTTGTTAAAGCAGGACCATGTGGTGGCTGCACCTCATATATCCTATGTAACGCCTCTCACCTGATCCTATAAGCACCAGCAATTTCCTACACACACACACACACACACACACACACACACACTAATAGCATCGTAACTCTCCTCTTCTCTCTCAGTATGTCTCATGTCTCCTCTCTCTTTTTTTTTTTCTCCTTCAGTTTTTAATCTTGAAATTGGAAAGGCCGGCGATTGTTCAGAGCATCACCTTCGGGAAATACGAGAAGACGCACGTGTGCAACCTGAAGAAGTTCAAAGTGTTCGGCGGGATGAGCGAAGAGAACATGACAGAGCTTTTGTCCAGGTGAGACGGAGCTGCTTCCGCAAACCAAAACAAAAAAAAGTTTGCTTTTTTGTGTTTTTGTTTCGCAACAGGAAAAACTGAAGTTGCAGCTTTAATGAAGAAATTGCAGCGCGGCTTGCAACATTTTTCTTGTCTTAGAAGGAGAAATTGGGTTTGCTTTTATGAGTTTGTTGGGGATTATGTACAGTCTGCCTTAGGAAACAATTTCAGGGGATAGAAAGTCTCATAGACAACAAAATATCGAGTGAGGAAGTTGGATTATTGAGATGTAGGACTGATTTTTTTTTTTTTTTTTCCTGGGCTCTGGACTCACAGTGCTGCTTGTGAACACAGTACACTTTTATTAGAATACATTTTCAATCCACTACATCAGTATTGGCTCAGACACTGACCTGATGAAGTGGACTGGATGTCAAACAGATGTTACTATCCACATTAAGCAGCGTCTGCATGAATGTTGTTAAATGGAATAAAAAATATACAAATATAAAACATCAGCTGGAGTTAAAATGATGTTTTTTTTGACACACTCTGTCTTTACATTCGTCCACCTGCTCTGTCGATACCTGATGAACTGCTGCCATTTATATTTTGCACCCAAGCTGTTAATTGGTGCTCTTGAAGAGCTTAAAGACAAACTGTTGCAGATATTCAGATAATCAGTTCATTGTTGAAATAATTGTTTTTGGAAAATTACCAAACATTCTCCCAGTTCCAGCTTGTAAATTGTGAAGATTTTCTGCTTTTCTTTTTCTAACCGGAACTCTTTTTGGATTGGAGACTTTTAGTTTGATAGGACAATGATTCAACTTTTAAAGAAATAGTGTAATTGTTCTCTGACTTTGTATTGACCAACAGATTCATTTAGTGTAGATCAGCCAGGTCCAAACGTTTCCATAAAAGGTCATATGTCTGCAGGTTTTTGTTCCAACCAATCAAGAGCACACGATTCCACCAATCAGCCGTCTAAAGACTGATATCAGCTTATTAAATAAGTCAAGCCTGGTGTGAAAAGCTGCAGCCACATGAACCTTTATGAAATAGTTTGGACACTTGTAGTTTAGATTCATCAGCAATGAAATAATTGCTGCAGTTCACAAACACTGAGAATGAACTTTCCAGTGAAGGAGGAGACAGGAGAAAGAGGAGATGTCATTTCTAAGGATTTTAATAATTAATTTTAATTATAATAGTGAGTTGCAGTGCAGCTTTATCAGACTTGCATGTCTTTGGGAGGGGTGAGGGGGCAAAGCAAGGAAGCTGATGTCTCGTGACATTGGAAGTAAATTGGATAGTGTGATTCTGATTAGTGATTAGAAACATATGAAAGCCTTCTTTGAGTT
Source organism: Scomber japonicus (assembly GCF_027409825.1). Lineage (NCBI taxonomy): Eukaryota > Metazoa > Chordata > Actinopteri > Scombriformes > Scombridae > Scomber > Scomber japonicus. Next base: position 5,289,442 of record NC_070600.1, on the reverse strand, counting down.
TGACAGTCCTCTGTGGAAATATATAAATGGAATCAACCCCCTTTTTTTATTTCTTTATTTATTTTTGAATTGCAACTGCAGGAAATGTTAGTAAGGGCTAAATCACACCATCTGGTTAATCATCCGGTTTTTATATTAGCAGACAGCCTGTTGGGTTAAAGAAAGCGACAGATCGTAGGTGCCAGCTGCCCCCAAAAAAGTGAGAAATGAAGTTTGGCCCATCGCCACAGTTGGAGGACTTATCTGAAATGTATCAGCAGACGGACGTGCTCGGCATCCCGACTCAGCAAATATAATCAGCCAAATGGCTGCATCATCCACACTCACGCTCTCTTTTTTTTCTTTCTCTATCAGCGGCCTTAAGAACGACTACAACAAGGAAACATTCACCTTAAAGCACAAGATCGACGAGCAGATGTTTCCCTGCCGATTCGTCAAAATAGGTGAGATTTGGTTGTGGTTTTTGGGGGGGGGGGGGGGGGGGGGGTCCATGTGGACCCAGCTGGTCGTGTTTTAAAGCTGTCCTCCTTGTTCCTTCTCAGTGCCTCTGATGTCTTGGGGTCCTAGTTTTAACTTCAGCATCTGGTACATCGAGCTGCACGGTATCGAAGATCCAGATGTGGTGCAGCCCTGCCTTAACTGGTACAGCAAGGTGAGGCTGCAGGTTTGAGCTGTGGGTCAGTGGTGGGAGAGAGTGGAGCACCCACACTGTGTTTTCATTGGTCAGATCAGTGTTCACACAGCTTAATAAGAACCAAAGCAGGGCTAAATGAAAGCATACTTCCATCAACTTTTCATCATTTGTTCCCAGCCCTTTTTTTACTTTTTTTCCCTTTTTTGAAAAAAATCTAGTTGATCAAGTTGAACTCGGTGCTTGGACATGTGCATCATGTAAAGTTTGGGTTTGACTCCAGTTCATGTTGTTACAGTTGCTTAGCCTTGGGTACATTTAGACAAGATGAAAGCAAAAATCCTTCCACTTATTCCACATAAAACATTTGTCTGTTGTCTGTCGAGTGGTGATAACTTTATTAACACTGATGGAAACAACACATCAACAAAACAAAACATCCCTGTATCAAAACCAAAACTACATATTTTTTAATATGTTTAGGGATGCACAATAACTTTTTTTTAATACCGATAACTTTCAGCTCCTAAAGGCTGATACCGATAACACACACACACACACACACACACACACACACACGTATATATATGACATTGACATTAATACTATGAACACACTCAAAAAATGGAGATATATATAGAAAACTGATGCACTGACACAAGTACGTTTGGTTCCTGTACTGTTTATCTACTCTTCTACCTCTTGATGGATCAGAGGAAGATTTTTTTTACTGAGAAACAGCATCTCTGCCTTTTAGCATGTAAATCTGTGTGTCCAAACATGCACACACACACACACACATATTACACACACACACATCATACTTAATCTAATCTCTAGTCCCAGGCTCTTATCATATCAATAACATATGTTATTGTCTGTCATATCTTTTTTTTTTTTTTTTTTTTTAATGTTCTATGTCATAAAAAAACGCGTAAACTCAAGAAACTTGTAAACTCAAGCTGTAATAAACTGGATTTATCCTTTAACACAGCTGCACAGGAGCTTTACACAAATAATATTCCCTGTATAGAAAATATGGTTTGTTATGGTCATATCTGATCAAGTATTTAGTGCCAGCATTTAATACCCCTGATACTCTGTTGCTGGTACTTTAACAGCATTGAGTTACAGCGTTCAGCTCTCTCTCTCTCTCTCTCTCTCTCTCTCTCTCTCTCTCTCTCTCTCTCTCTCTCTCTCTCTCTCTCTCTCTCTCTCTCTCTCTTCCTCTCTCTCTCTCCCTCTCCTCTCTCTCTGCAGTACAGAGAACAGGAAGCCATCCGCCTTTGCCTCAAGCACTTCCGGCAGCATAACTACACAGAGGCCTTCGAGTCGCTGCAGAAAAAGACCCGGATAGCTCTGGAGCACCCCATGCTCACCCACCTGCACGACCGGCTGGTGCTGCAAGGAGACTTCGACGCCTGCGAGGAGCTCATAGACAAAGCTGTGAGAGGTATCGACTAAATCGTTACAGGTTACGGTTGGACTTAGGTTTTTTTTTTTTTTCAAACTGTGCTAACGGTGAATTTGCCATATTTGATCCTCTTCTCTCCTTCACTCAGACGGTTTGTTTAACCAGTATATCAGCCAGCAGGAGTACAAGCCCAGGTGGAGTCAGATCATCCCCAAATGCAACAAAGGTACAAGCGCCCAAGAAATCAACCGAGACGACATGAACAGTGAGACCATTTTTTCAAAGCGGGAGGGAAATCCCCCCCCATCCGTCAATTTAAAAAACCTTTCAGTATAATATGACAGCTTTGCCAAAAAAACAAAACACTGTGTGTGTTGCCCCCTTTCTCCCTACTCACCCACCCTCTCGCTCCTCCCATCATCAACCCATTCCATTCCACACCATCCTCTCTCACTCTCTGCTTTTCCTCTGCGTCATCATCCACATCCAATGTTCACACGCCCTTCCTCCCTCCCTCTCCACCTCTCTCTCTCTCTCTCTCTCTCTCTCTCTCTCTCTCTCTCTCTCTCTCTCTCTCTCTCTCTCTCTCTCTCTCTCTCTCTCTCTCTCTCTCTCTCTCTCTCTCTTTTTCGCAGGTGACGGCGACGACAACAGGCCAGGGATGAGGGGAGGGCATCAAATGGTCATTGACGTCCAGACGGGTGAGACCCACGCAGCCAACGTTACGACTTGGCACTTTTAACCGAAGCTATGACTCACATCCTCCTACACAGGCTCAGAACTCGATGCTCTATTACCGTTTAATCAAATTTAACCCCCCCCACCCCCCTCCCACCCACCCACACACACCCCGTCCACCTCTCCTCCCAGTTCGCCCACCTCCAGCCCTGCTTCTCCGAAACAAAACTGTCCTAAGGGCTTTTTTCTTTTTTTTAAGAGTGTATAAATCACCACTTTTGTTTTTACAGAGACACACAACTATTGTTTTTTTCCCGTCTGAATCGGGTGTCATCGGCAGTGTTGGTGTACTTTCCCTGCCGGCCAACTCGAAAAGACAAAAGCCTGTATTGTGAAATAAAGTAGAATAACATTTTAAAGCATCAAAACAAATAGAATAAAAAGCCCATAAACTGTTCTTAATTAATGTATACATGGAAAAGTTCTCAAAGGTGCAGTGTGTTGAATTTTAAAGGTGCAGTGTGCAGAATTTTAAAGGTGCAGTGTGTAGAATGTAGCAGCATTTAGTGGCACGGTCTTGGCAGAAATGGAATATAACATTAGTAGTTTTAATTAGTGTATAATCACCTGAAACTAAGAATCCTGTTTTTGTTACCTTAGAATGAACCCCTTTTATATCTGCACAGGGAGCCATGTTTCTACAGTAGCCCACACCGGACAAACAAGTCACATACTGGCCTTTCTCGTTTTTTGTGAGTTTCATAGCGACCATACATTCTCCTACAGTCTTGGAGGAGAGGTATTTAGGTGTTCAACCTCACTATGAGATGCCAGTAAATCCTACGTACTGCACCTTTTTAATGACAAGTATTTAATATGACATGAAATGTAATGTGAAAGACATACAATACAATCACACAGTATAAAAGAATAAGAAGCTCAAACAAATATTGAAAGTAAAGCTGTGGGTATAAATAAGTGTAGGTGTTAGTACATATGGCTGTTTAACACCATCTGCTATTTCCAACACGCTCAGTGACTTAGCTTTTTCTCATGATCTATTAGTGTACGTGATATAATTTTTTTTTTTTTTAAACCGTTAAAAGTCGTAAAACAGTTTCTGCTGCCAAAGGAGAGAGGAGAAAAATATTCTTCTAGGTTGCAGTAATGCAATAAGATTATAAAAGGTATCTACACGGTCAGAGATCATGAAGAAAATGAAAATGAAAGAAACTTAATGCCACTGTACAATGTAATTCAGCCTCGAACATATATCTATATCTACTGATCATTTTGTCTTGTAACTTTATAGTAAACTCAGGCCTTGTATGTACCTGTCAGGATGCTGTAGGTTAGCTGACGTCTTGTTTTCTGTTTTGATCTGATCCTTTGACGTTAACAGAGGATCAATGCAGCATATAGGTTACTGTTGTGATATAGCCTACTGCAGTTAGAATCTTTATGATATCAAGAAAACCTGCAATCAACCTAAATGTGTGTCACGTCGCGATACAGCACCTGATCCCATTTAGAGCTTCTGAGAACCTGAGTACGGACTTTTAAACTTTACGGTTCACCTCCACCTCCCAATCCCAGCAGCTTCACATGCGATCACTGTGTCCTTTTTTTAAAATGAGGAAAAAAAGCACTTTGCCTTGAAGCGCTTCATACAAACAATGTAATCTTAGTGATTAATAAATTCAATAATTACCATCTCTGTGATCCTTCAGCCAAAACAAACCTATTTTTACTCATTAGCAGTGACTCACTGAATACTTTTCGGCTCTCACAACTCATTTTCCAGTCGGCTCTTTGTTTTGGAATTGTAACAGTAATAGCAGAACTTAGTTCCTCCTACACAAGGTTCTGATCCAATCGCAACTTCCCATAACTGTACTCAGCCTGAGCAGTGATGGCCTGTGTTTGACCCAGACACTGTTTTCACAGCAGTAAGATCACTAAGCCACTTAATTAGAGACACAACACACACCTTGTTAGAAAGTATTTCCCTAATGTGTTGTTGGGAATATTGCTAGTGATTGGGAAAAGTTCACTCTAAAGACTTGGAATTTTAGCTGCAGTACGCATGTTCAGGCATTTCTGATTATGTGGTATGTGATCAATTTGTGATCACTTATTGTTTCCTCCTTTAGTGCATAAAACAGTCATTAAAAGCAGCAGTTTACTCACAACCATATGAGCAAATGAATCAGGAAAAAAACACTTTGGGTAACTTTTAAAAAACAAAACAAACAAACAAACTGCTGTATATTCTTCATGTGGGGCTGAGAGGAGAAATCTCATTCGGCAAGCCTTTAACAACAGCTCCACACTCCTCTCTGTGCTCTTTATACAAACCATCGCTGGATACTTAAAAAAAAAACACTGTTGGAGACATTGAAGGAAAACTGTGATGCAGAGCTGTTCGGCTTTCATTTGAATTGTTTCAGTAAAATAAATGGAACAATAATTCCGTGTTGGCACGAGTAAAGAATTAAAAGGCTCAGATCAGGGTAAAAAAAAAAAAAAGATTGGTCAGTTTGCCACATACTGAGCAGTGTTTGTGCTCCTGCAGAGACTGTGTACCTGTTCGGGGGCTGGGACGGCACACAGGACCTGGCTGACTTCTGGGCTTACAGCGTTCAGGAGAACCAGTGGGCCTGCATCTCCAGAGACACTGAGAAAGAGGTGAGAGGATGTTCAAAGCTGATATTTTTATATTTACGTCATGTTGGGGAACGCCCCAGAATGTTTTCTTATTAACATCCTTTTTCCCCTTGTCAACTTTCATCCTGTTTAATTTTGAGCATTGTTTTAGAAAAGCAGATTGCAGTTTAAAAGTTTAGCTGATTTTCTGATTTACCTTCTGGCACAGCGTTGTTTTCATCTAATGTAGACAGAATTCAGGAAGAAGTTTTGTTTTTAATTAACGTTCAGGGGTGTGATAGAGCTGAGTTGTCAGTATGATTTATAGTTTTCATCAGTGCCTCAAACTCTTTAATAAGTTCAGGAACAAAATGTTTAGACGGTTCTTTCTTTTTTCCCTCTGTGGAACATATAGACTGTTATCAGCTATAGCAGACATTTGAGTGAAATCATTTGTTTGCATTATATCTGAACTGTCCAATCATCAGGACAGGTTTATTGACTGGTTTAAAACATTAAATGAATATAAAATGTTAAACAACTATGTGTGACAGTCTCTTTTTCTCTCTGTGTGTCACATCCAGAGCGGTCCCAGTGCTCGCTCCTGCCACAAGATGTGCATCGACTCCCAGCAGCGTCAGATCTACACGCTGGGCCGTTACCTAGACTCCAGCGTCAGGAACAGCAAGTCTCTGAAGAGCGACTTCTACCGCTACGACATCGACGCCAACACCTGGACGCTACTCAGCGAGGACACGTCAGCTGACGGAGGGCCAAAGCTGGTCTTTGACCATCAGGTAGCTGAAGATGAAGATGTTATTTGAATTTCTTATCTTGACATTTTCAGTTTAATGTTGTTGTTTGAGTTGTCCTTATGAAGTTGATACAATATACAATATAGGTTAGAATTTGCAAAAGTAAATATACACCTTGTGAAGTGTAAAAAAAAAAAGTCAAATATTAGCCAGGTCGCTGCCTGGAGAACAGTAAATAAGTAAATCAATTAAATTGCATTTTATTAAAAGATGAGGCCTAAGGCTCAGTTTAATGCTGATTGTTTATTATGCACATAAATACTGTATATATGAGGTTTATATATATTGAAATGTGTTTGTTTGCAGATGATGCCTTCATTTATTTTGCTGTGAATGTGAACTAACTTTTGAAAATCAATCAATCAATGTCAATCAATCTTTATTTATATAGCACCAAATCACAACAAAAGTCATCTCAAGGCACTTTACACATAGAGCAGGTCTAGACCCACATGAGAAATTAATGGAAAAACAGTAAATGGAATTGAAATGTCTAAATAATAGGTTTGATTTGAACAGACTTTCAACAGAAATGTAGTAAAATATACCTGTAAAAATGTATCAAGTCAAAATAATTAGAGATAATGTCATAGTTTTATGATATGAACGCAAGGTTTCAAATAAATCTAGTCAGATACAGGCAGGACTGACCCAAAAATCAGAAAGTGTGCAGCAGTCACTTAATCCTTCAACACAAATAGCGGAAAGCAGGAACTCATCCTGTCGCCCTTCACTTCCTCCCCTCAACCTCCGTCTGAACTTTCCCGCTTCCTTTTTTTGCCCACCGCTCTTCCCGCAGATGTGCATGGATTCGGAGAAGCACATGATCTACACGTTCGGCGGTCGCATCCTGACGTGCAACGGCAGCGTGGAAGACAGCCGGACGTCGGAGCCCCAGTTCAGCGGCCTCTACGCTTACCACTGCCAGGCGGGAACCTGGAGTCTCCTGCGGGAAGACTCGTGTAACGCCGGGCCAGAGGACGTCCAGTCCCGCATTGGACACTGCATGCTCTTCCACACCGTGAGGCCACAGTTTGAGTTTGTACTAGAGCTCAAATGTTCATCATAAACTGAATTAAACTAATCTTCCATTGCTCTCTCTTCTCTAAACAGAGAAACCGCTGTCTCTACGTGTTTGGGGGTCAGAGGTCAAAGACGTACCTCAATGATTTCTTCAGCTACGATGTGGACGGAGATCATGTAGAGATCATATCAGACGGCACCAAGAAGGACTCGGGCATGGGTAAGATTTATCATCTTAAAAGTTGTGTAGTAGACGCGAACATCTGGAATACAAAAAAACTAAATTTGTAAAGGCAGGAAAAGGTCCACACACTGTAGCTTCCAATACACGTATCATTTATTTAGATATCAAGAGTGAAGTTTGGAGCCCATTGCTCTTCTTCAGACTAAAACAAGAACATATAGACGGCATCTTAAATAGATCAAGGCCCAGGTCACCTGACAGTCACATGATGTGTCAATCTTATTCTATATTTACAGCTGTACATATAAGTGTAAAGAAGATAATACATCCCATAATAGTTATACTATAAAAGAAAACATGACAAACAAAAATAGAAAACCAAATATCATGAAATGTATATACACATATGTATAAAAGATATGTTTAATGAGGCTCAAACGTCAGTCTTGACATCCCAATAAATCATACCTGGATTAAGATTTATGATCTGTCATGCATTGCTCGTGCACTCTTCTCTCTGTTGGATAAAAACATTCAGGAAATTCTAGCTCATTTCAAAGAGGTTATTGTAAATATTTCACACCATAAACTCCAAACATTTCCAAATTGATAGCCTATTGATGTGTTTTTTATAAAAAAATACACTGTGGTTGTGACACACAATAGCATATTAGTAATTAGTAACATTGTTACAGTACTTCCTTTCATGCCCTTCCTAGAATTTAGTGACAAGGAAAACAGCTTCAAACAAGTTTTGACGTCAACAAGCTGTTGGGAAGATAAGTTTGTTAAATTGTAACTTTCCACAGTGATCGTTGAGAGCACTTCCTCTCTTCACTTCTGAAGTCATTCATGTGAAATTAATGTTGAATTGATTCCAGGCATTCAAGATCTTCCAAATTTCTTTGTAAATGAAGTCATTTTGTGTGTGTGTGTATGTAGGTGTGTGTGTGTGTGTGTGTGTGTGTGTGTGTGTGTGTGCGTGTGCGTGCATTTTATTCACCCTTTTTTAATTCAATTTGCCAGAACTCCAGATACTCTTCATTTTAAGCAGTTTATATGCAATTAAAGGCTTTATAATTGAAACAATTGAATAGAAAACAAATCAACATCAACATAGTAGAAAACAACATATTTAGCAAGAACTTGATACATAAAATAGTAAATGAACATGAATCCAACATAAATCTTCATACTCAGCTCATGTTCATTGTTGCTATCTTCAACCAATCACAGCTGAAACACTTGAAGGTAGAGCTGCAACTATTAGGTGAAACGATTTTTTTTTTTTAGCAAAAACTATCTGGTTTCAGATTGTATTACTGATTAATTCATACTAATACAAACTAATACTAATTAAAAAATCAACTCATTAGCATTATGACTAGTTAAAAAAAAATATATATATTAGTGCATTGAAGGTTTAATGATAATAAGAGAGGGAGGAGTGAGGAGTGATAATGATGTCAGTGTGATAATTAAACTGCTAGCTGCTGGTCACTTGCTAAATTTTATAATACATTTAAAAAAAAACCCAACACCAAAATGATTTGACATGAATTGAACATATTTGAATAAAAAAAACCCGAAAATATTTACTATAATCATGACCGGTTCAATTTCTACCGAAAGTGGAAGAGTGTCAGAAAAACTCCCTTTTTATATCAGCCCTTGTTTAACTCACCAGTTCCTCAAGTAAAGGAATCTTAAGCCAGTTTACTGTCCAAATACATTCCAGTTATCAGGAATACATGCCTGACATTTCCCTGCTGAGATAAATGTGGATATATAAACACAAAGACATCTAAAATACTGTCACTACTTGGAAGATCCTGTTTTCCAAGTAGCACATTTTTGTTGGTGTTTTGCACATTTACATGCAGCTCATTCTGTAGGTATTTCATTATACAGTCCTGCTTCTCTGGATCATTGATTTTTTTTTTGATTGACTCTGACTCTGAATCATTCCTTGACACATTCTTTTTGTTTTTGCTGCCCCCTTTTTGGACACCATCACCTGACTCTCCTATAGTGTGCAACAATAGGTTTTATTCCAACATGTGGCTCCATCAGACAGTATAAAGAGCTAGTGGTGGTGGCAGACTGCTGTGTGCTCTCTGTCTCCGTGACAGATTTTGTGCTTAAAAAGCTCCGTCAGACAGTCAGATGCTTCCTGCCCCGACAGACCGATACCTCGGCTGCACTCTCAGCTCCACCTCAAGCGGCCATATAAATAGATTCCTCTCTTCGCTGATCACACACCTCTTTCCCAACCCGCCACAGCCGAGCAAGCAGAGAGAATCTGGACGCAGCGAGGCTACAGGGAGGGAGGGAGAGAGGGAAGGAGGGAGGAAGGGAGGGAGAAATTGACATACTCAAAATGGGTGTGTGTGAGAATCAGAGCAAGAAAGAACATAATGTGTTTTGGCAGGAAGGAAGCATCAAGCTCAAACAGTCCCCTTCTTTCTGTCTCCTGTTTCATAAATCAGCCTCACATGTGCTCACCACTGCAGCAGCATCTCCTCCACACACACTCTGATATCAAAGAGCCAAAATCATGTTAGGCTATGTTAGTGTCATTAATGAAAAGTTATCAGCATGGCTCAACAACAGCGGGAAGTCTCATCTCAGAGCTAGCCTTACGTTAACAATAGTGTTACTGTTGTGGGGGTATTGATGATGAATCATCAGTTACTGTCAGTCGTCTGGTTCTGTGAAGCTGGCTGGAAAAACCACCCTCCTGTTTTTCCCAAACAGAGAAAACTCCTGAATAAAAGATCTATTCAGGTCTGATTTGGAAGGACTTTGCTTTTCTTTTCTCTTATTCTCTATTTATGATGAGTATAAACCTCATCAGAGCTCAGCCAACTAAGAGTTTAGTTTCTATTTCAGAACAGTCAGAAAGAATCTCAATTCTCTTTTGAAATCACGACTTGTCAAACGTGTTGAGCAAAAACCGAAACCTAAACTTTAACCAAATAGAATATAAAGTGCAGTCAGTTTTGACCTGCAACAGACATGTTGTATCATATCCTGCCGTATCGTACCATTTTTTTTTTTAGGAATATTATAACATGAGTATTATACAGGGTAATTCAACTAGTGCTCAGATTTGTATTTCTGTCATTGTTAATAACACAGCTTTCATTTTTCATGCATTACTTGTAAATAACATAACACATCTCCTTCTGCCTTCATGAAATATATTAGGCATAAATAATGACACCTTTTACATTTAAGCCTGATATTTTATACACATATAAGAAGCCTTTATCATAGTAGGAAGAACACAGGTGTTACTACTAATGATCACGCTGGTCTATTCAAGTGTGCCAGTTAGACATGACAGTGTGACTGTGAGTCAATGCACACAATAGCAGGACCCTGAAACGTCTGTCAGTACGCTTCTTTTTAGTATCAATCAATGAAGCAGAAACAAAACCAAAAGCCACACACAAACACACACACACTTTCTCTCATACATCACACATGCATACACACTTGAAAGAAGGCACTTCTATACGCCTCTGTTACACTTCTGTTAGTACATTTTTCTGTAGTAAACTTTGTACTTACTTGCATAGCGCGCAAATTTCAACAGGTTAATGTTGTCTCACATAAAACATGGCCGTTGACAGTTAGCTAGTTAGCAAGCTAGAATTAGCATTCACATTACCGTTCACAGTACCAAATCATTACAGACTGCTAAATTAACTCAATAAACCTACTGATGGCTTATATGTGAGTATACTGGTGCTTAGTGCAAGGCCATGGTGTCATTAACATTAATAATCGACTTAAACTAATCTTAGTTTTAGTTCATACCTAAATGGTGTATTTGTTCAATTGTATCTTGATCTAAGTAAAATCTAAAACTATCTAAATAAAACAGGTTTGTTAAGGATTCAGTGGTCTATGATTGGTGCTTATGTTGTATTTCTTCATATTAGACAATGAAGAAATACTGTCCACATCTTGTTAAGTAGTTGATGGACCGTGAAGACACCAGGGACAAGCAAGGAAATAAATCCAGGACGTAATCATTTTATCCCTCACTTAGTCTGATATGTTGTATTCCGTGTGTCTGTACTCTGTAGCGTTGTCAATAAAGCTAAAGCTAAAAGTCCCTGTCAGTGCAACAAACCTAAGTGCTGCATCACGAGTCGACTTTATCACATCATCAGAGATCCAGCTCGAATGCTGAGTCAGTCAGCGCCAGACTGCCTCCAGCTTATCACGAATTTTATGTCTGTTGTGCTTCCTCCTCCGTGTGCACCATTCTTGCGGAGGAAAAAAAAAAGTAATATGAACTTCTTCAGTGTGATGGCTAAAAATGGTGCTGCACTGAGCTAAAAGTTCACTATATATAGACATGGTGAAGCCGCATTAGATAACATCTCTAATAAGCAAATATATGCACAGAGCCCAGCTGGCAAGGCCTGTCTATTGATTTAGAAGTTATGAATTTTATTGTCCTTAAACACAAATATAAAGCTCCAAACATTTTTATCATCACCAAACATTCATTAGATTAATAATAAACATTTATTGCATATTTTTTGTTACCACTGTGTATTTATATCACATTTTTAATAGACAATCCTTCCTATACTACTCAGGGCTGCACACCAAGCTGAAATCTGATCAGTTGCCTAAAGCGATGTTACTCAAGTCAGCGTCGTTTATGGTTGAAGGCTACAAATTTTGATAATGAAAAAAAATCTGTGTAGAGTTAGACTGAAGTGAAATTCTAGTGAACCGGCCTGCACAACAACCCTGAAACTTGCTCATCTAGGTTGCTATTAACAATATGATCGCTTGTGTTTGTCCTGCTGTGACATGTGAAAAAAAAAAAGGGGGGTTCACAGTAAACCTGCAGGCGTTGGTGCTTTGCTTTCTACACACAGCTTTGTCTCAGGTCTGCCCCGCACCAGCAGAACGCCGTCGCCACCGCCTAGTCCACACAACACCAGTTCAATTTGCATGCAGCTCACTCCTCCCTCTCTGCCCGGGCCTTGTTGCCATGGCGGCGCGTTGCTATGTTATCAAGTCGTCAAGTCAATTTTATTTGTATAGCCCAGTGTCACACATTTGCCTCAAGGGACTTTACAGCCTGTACAGCAATACAACATCTTCTGTCCTTTTTAGACATTTGATTTCAATGAGGAAAAAGTCCCTTTTTAAAAAAAAAAAAAAACTCAAACAGGGAAAGAAATTGAGAAAAAAATTTGGAAGGGTAACAGAGGAAGATCCCTCTCCTAGATGTTGTTTATACAGAATAAAACAGAAATTACAGTATTGAACAGGAAAACATATTCAAATGGATTTATAATATATATATGTATGTATGAATATTGCTGCTCACTGCTTTATTTCTTTATATTGGGGGAAAATGAAGTCCTCTTAATACTGAAGCCTTATTATTTCTATTCTAATACTACTGACCTGAAGACTAATTTCCATTATAATATCCTGTTGATGTATTGTTTTTTGTTTTGCCTCCGTTAGTGCCGATGACGGGCTTCACCCAGCGAGCCACCATCGACCCCGACCTCAACGAGATCCACGTCCTGTCGGGCCTCAGCAAAGACAAGGACAAGCGTGAGGAGAACGTCCGCAACTCCTTCTGGATTTATGACATCGCCCGCAACAACTGGTAAGAGAGAGAGAGAGAGAGAAAGAGAGAGTGGAAGGGAAAAACAAAGAGAAAAAAACCACACACACACACTTTCTCTGCCGCCGACATGTTCCTGTGATCATGAGTGCAGTGATAAACACACTCACAGGAAATACTGACACACACACATACACACACACACACACACCAGGCTCTTTCTTGTCGAGATCTTCACCACAACAGACAGCAGAGAGCAAGCATGCAAAGAACACAAACACACACACTTTCACACACACACACACACACACACACTTTCACACTAGCACACGTCAACACTTTTTATGTAAATATCTACACAGTGTTTCCTGACCTCTCCACTCACTGATGATCCTCAGTCCTCCACAGAGGAACTGAATGTTCCCTGTGTGTGTGTGTGTGTGTGTGTGTGTGTGTGTGTGTGTGTGTGTGTGTGTGTGTGTGTGTGTGTGTGTGTGTGTGTGTGTGTGTGTGTGTGTGTGTGTGTGTGTGTGTGTGTGTGTGTGTGTGTGTGTGTGTGTGTGTGTGTGTGTGTGTGTGTGTGTGTGTGTGTGTGCATGCATGTACAGAGAGAACAGGCTGTCGGGTCTGCAGCCCTCACTGTTCCAGTACATTGATTTCAGCTGCTGTTCTTGTACTCCGTGTCCAGTGAAATAAGTCAACGAGACACTTGCAACATTATGTGGATGTGTGCCCTTTCCTTTCTACTAGGCGTGTGTGTGCATGCATGCATGTATGTAACAAACTGATTTGTTGTATAGCTTTTCCTTAAGGGCCTCAGGAAGGCTTTGGTGTTACGTTTTCTTTTCTTTCTGTCACTAATTTAAATTTGCTTCCTCTTGTTTTTCGTGTGTGTGTGTGTGTGTGTGTGTGTGTGTGTGTGTGTGTGTGTGTGTGTGTGTGTGTGTGTGTGTGTGTGTGTGTGTGTGTGTGTGTGTGTGTGTGTGTGTGTGTGTGTGTGTGTGTGTGTGTGTGTGTGTGTGTGTGTGTGTGTTCCTGCTCAGGTCATGTGTGTACAAGAACGATCAGGCAGTGAAAGAAAACCCGAGCAAGGCTCTGCAGGAGGAGGAGCCGTGTCCACGCTTTGCACACCAGCTGGTCTATGATGAGATGCACAAGGTAACACACACACACACACAGCTCAGACTCACTCACACACTTATCTCACACATCATTTTCATGACAAACACTGAAATAGTGACACTCTAAAACACTTCTCTTTTTTTGTGTAAGCTCAGTTTTATCAGATTTGTTTTTCATGCTGCATGCAGTTAACACGTCTCCTCACAAGCTGTTCATTCACACACCTGCCTGTACTTCTCCATCAGATCTGTTCTTTTGTTAAATCAACACTGATATGAGCCTGTTCCTTTGTTTGCACTGTAAAAACATTATCTGAAGACAGCCAGCCTTCTTCTATCTCTCCTAACAAAGCTGCTGAAGGATGAGAGCTAAGAGTCAAAGTCATGGAAAGGATGATAAAACCCTTTGTGACTCAATTTGCAATCTTAAGATCAAAAACATAACATAAGCTGAAATACAACAAGTTTAGCTGTCCATGCATGACATCATTTGTAAAAAAAAACAAAAAAAAGTCCAGTTCATTGTTATAGCCATTATTGATTTTTTTTTTTTTTTGCATAATAAATCAAAGGGTGCACATAACAGCACAGTTTGTCAGTGGGGTTTATCTTTGGACCCATCAATGCAACTTTATTTCTAAAGCACTTTGCACACAACATACTTAATCCAAGGAAACAAACATAATAGAAGAGAAGAAGAACAAAATAAAGAATAGTAGCAATAGGAATAGAAGTGGTGGTAGTAGTAGTAGAAGTAGGAGAAGCAGTAGTTGGAGTAGAAGTAGTAGGGATAGCAGCAGTAGTAGTAGTTACGGTACACAGAGCCTGTAGTGGTAACATAGAACTACAGAGACTTCAGGAGAAATACCTGAGCTGATTAAGTTAGGAGCAGTTAAAAACAGCTAATGAGCAGAAATGTGTTTTTAAGTAAAGTCGGGGAGAGAAACTGACAGTGGGAGGAAGAGAATTCCATTTTTTTTTTTTTTTAAGGACAGTGATAGAGAAAGTGTTTCCGTAACAGTTTGTTCTGGATCTCTGGGCGGACAGAAGCTTTTAGTCAGATGATGTCAGCTCTCTGACAGTGTGATAACTGGACAGGAGTCCTGTGTTATAACAGGGGGCCAAATCATTTAACAGCTTGTAAAATCAGCTCTGTAGCTAACAAGCAGCCATTGATCTGAGTTTGGAGATGATGCTGAGCTAAATGAAGCTTAAAAAACACATGTAATGCTATACTGAATGTGCAGAACCATCCTGTTTTGTAAGTTTAAGAAGCATGGATCAGGTCTGTGTGTATTTAAAGACTGAAAGTTTGAATATAAAATGATATTTGTGTGTTTCCAGGTGCATTACCTGTTTGGTGGAAACCCCGGCAAGTCTTGTTCTCCCAAGATGCGACTGGACGACTTCTGGTCCCTCAAACTGTGTCGGCCCTCCAAGGAGTACTTGCTCCGCCACTGCAGATACCTCATCAGGAAATACAGGTCTGCACTCTTTATTTCTCCCACTGCTGCTGCGTCATTTAGACAAGTCAAACTTTATTAGCCCACAAAGAGAAATATGGTTACACACAGGACTATGATGGACATTACCCTGAGATAGATCACAGGGTAAAACAATACACTGTGAGATAAATTCAAAATTAAGTGCAAAGAACAGTTAAATGCCTGAATTGCTTAGGTGCAGAGATCACATGTGCAAATTGAGACTACTAATTGCTGCACAGACAGAAGAGACTCTGTATGTTTCTGTCCTCCGAGCAGGAACTGTGCACCTACAGCCTGAAGGTAGGAGCTCACAGTCTCTGTGCAGGAGGAGGGGGTCCGGGGGAGGGGTTCAGGACAGTCAAATATGCTTACAAGCTGACTCACCCCAACAACTTTACTGACCACTGTGACAAGCCAGCCAAGCCTGTTCCTGTTGCCATGATTCATGAACCAGGCCACAAAACAGGAGGACAGAACAGTCTCAATGAAACTTTAATAGAACAGTCATCACTGTAGTGCACACATTAAAGCACCTCAATTTCTCAACCACAGATGGGGTTTTTTTTTTTTAGATATTACATCTGCATTTCATTGGAAGCTCAACTTGTTGTCAAACACTGTACACAAACACTTGTGATTTTCCACCAGGTCAGTTTAATTCTGCTCAGTATCTTTATACTGGTATTAAACAGATCAGGTGTTGTCCAGTGATTATCAAGTCACATTCAGTGCTTATAAAAGTGTAACAACACTATCTTATAAACCTGCTAGAACAGTGTCATTAAAACATACCTGACCTGTAAAACAGTTGTACATAGTATAGAAGAATAATCCTTCAAATGTAGATATTAGGGACGTCACTCCAGATATGCAAATCTTTCTTAATACTATCATACATTTATTTACTACCTTTATTATATTTTACCTTCACCAGCAGAGCAGACTGTAGAGGAGTGTGTCATTCTGTGAAGATGAAAAATAACAAATATTTCAGGATAAAATAGCTTTTATGTCATGATTGACCTTTTACCTAGTTATGGAGAGTCAGACAGTCCTCCACGCTGGTCATGATGGGAGAGTGAACACTGAGCTATGGGCAAGGCACATTCATTGGCTACTGTTGCCATCTAGTGGCCGGCTGTTGTAACTGCAGCCACACTGTGTGTGTGTGTGTGTGTGTGTGTGTGTGTGTGTGTGTGTGTGTGTGTGTGTGTGTGTGTGTGTGTGTGTGTGTGTGTGTGTGTGTGTGTGTGTGCTGTGCTGTGCTGCGTGTGTTGTTTTATCATCAGTGTGTTTTTGTTGTCCAGGTTTGAGGAGAAAGCCCAGTCAGAGCCACTGAGCGCGCTCAAGTACCTGCAGAATGACCTGTCACTCACTGTGGACCACACAGACCCTGATGAGACCAAAGAGGTACCGCTTCATCATTTCTATCTTATGTCAATATTTTCTTTTCCATTTTGGCTGTGTTGGCTTTGGGAAAGAAATAGCTGGAATGAATGACTGTGTTAGAGAATGTAGAGGGGGGAGGGGAGAAGAAAGACAAACAAAGATTAAAATGAAGAAAGATTAAATGTTGAAGTGACTGGAATATTTGTGTTGTGTTCTCAGTTCCAGCTCTTGCCCTCGGCTCTCTTCAAGTCCAGCTCTGACTTCATCCCTCTGGGTAAGAGTCTGATCACTACACCAAACACAAAACACCCAATTGTCCACATGTATGCAATCATGCACACAAGAAGACAGGAAGTGGAGCATTCATTGATTGGGCTCTACAATTGATGGAATGATGGCTATAAGAACATTTTTAAACAGCTTTAAGCAACACATTTAATCTGGTAGTTAATTTTAATTTATTTCTATTCAATGTCTAATTATTTTATTTGTATATTTTCTATTTTATTGTATTGTAATTTTATTTTTGTATCTGTAAAGCAGTTCAAGCTACATCCATTGTATGAAATGTGCTCTACAAATTAATTTTATTATTATTATTATTATTATTTTTGTTATTATTTAGTCTGTTACTGAACAGGATTCTGCTGGATAATGAATATTGAAACTATGTATGCGAGGCACCCATGAGCTATAGGGAAGCAATAAATGCTTCATATAAAATAAAACACACAGCACCACAGTTAGGCTTGTCTCAATAATTATGTTACCAACTTCTCATCCAATAATGTAATTATCAACATCATCATGACTATATATGAACTTATCATAGGATACATGGACATTTTTTGACCTCAGTATTGCCACACTTCACATTAGCAGCTAAGAGGCTATTCATGTCACATTGTCCATTCCTCACTGTGTACGTCCTGAGTGGAGACTGCAGAAGAATTAAACGTAAATAACACAATGACTGTGTTTTGCCGACTCTCAAATCCCACGCCCCCTTGCATTATTATACTATAATATTATCATTATATCAGTGGTATAAAATGATCTTCAAATGACAATAATATCATTTATCGTGATTATTTCAAAGACGATATATTGTCCAATATCAGTAGTTACTGTGTCAGGTCTCGTCTCAGCAGCTGAATTCGTCCCAAACTGACCCAGAATCAGATATTTAATTGACAGCAGATTGCATTGTCTGTTTTCACAACATCACATCAGAACCTTCAGCACACATAACAGAATTTTAAGCATGACTGCATCTTTGTTGCCAACCTGTTGCCCCGAGAGTTGTAGTTAGTCACGCCAAGTTTTTATGTCTGCAGCGTCGTACCTTCAACTTTTTATCAAAGAAACAGATATTTGCCAGTGCAGTTGTTGTTGTTCTTCTTCTGTGCTGCTGATCCAAGTGTATTTTAATCAATACATATGTGTGTATATTGTATAACATATTTTACTCATTAACAAATCATAAGCCCTCCGTCTTGTCTTGTTTTGTAAGCTGAGATGGATTCAATTAGTTCTTTTCCTGTTTCTCGCATGCCTCTCTTTTCGCCTCTCATCCTTCTATTCTCTCTTTCCGTCAAACTCACTCTTCCTCTCCTCTCCTTTCCTTTGGTGTCTCAGGTTTCTCAGACGTCGATCAGACGTACGCTCAGCGGACGCAGCTCTTCGACACACTCGTCAACTTCTTCCCGGACAGCATGACGCCGCCCAAGGGCAACCTGGTAGACCTCATCACCCTCTAGCCAATCATCCTCACCCACACACCGGACTTGACTGACTGACTGAACACCCCCCCCCCCCCCCCCCACACACACACACACATGCACCGGATAGAACGGAGGAGACAGAGACCAGTTATTTTTCTATTTCTTGAACCCCTGCTCGCGGGATTCCACTTCTTCACCCTGATCTCCTGCTGTTCTGTCAGGCTTGTAAACACATGCGTAAAACAACATTGTGTGATTCGGAGACGAGAGAAACTCCACAACGACCTGAAGGGGGGTGTGTGTGTGTGTGGTTTTTTTGTTTGTTTGTTTGTTTTACCCCCCTCCCCCAACCTCTCAACCCCTTTGGTTTCTCTTACTGACCAAGAATTCCTAAAGCCTGATAAACCCCCTCCAAACTCTGCCAAACATCGCTTGTGTTTTCACACACACACACACACACAAAGTTTAAGCCAAAAAAAGAGGACTGTTTGCAGTCCACCCTCCCTCCCTCTCTCCTTCTTTAATTTTCCTGTTTTTCAAGTGTTGGGATTGTGCTTTGTACTCACACAAACGCCCACACAGCGGATCACAGGCATCCATCTGTGCTCGGGCCAAAACAGATGATGAGATGACATTTGCTCAGGCCAAGTTTTGTTTTGCCCCCCCACCCCCACCCCCACCCCAAAAAAAGTGAAATTTAAATCCACCACTATTTAATTTATTTGAAGGCAGGACCGGGTTGTACACGATAGAGGAAACCATCATTCACTCTCCACGACTACAAGCTCATCGGTTCTTCTAGTACATTCTCATGCATCTGTGGCTTATTTGAAGCTTTCATTCAGACAATTGGATTGGTTCAATCTCCTGTTACACACGCCCCCATTAATGATTGTGACAGCCGCGCAGGTGCAAGAAAAAACAACAACAAAAAAACAATTTTTAAAGTGTTTGAACAATAGAGGACTGATTTAAAGATAAAGCTGAATATATATCTTAATATTAATTTCTATGGTTTTGGTTGTTATCCCCTGTAAATCGGGCTGGTAAATTAACATTTACTACCAAGACATTCCCTCAGTAATTAATGGACTTCATTCTAAGTGGTTGGTGTACAGAATATGTAAATATACATATGAGTTTTTTCTCAGATTGACGACGGTGCTTTGTGCACCCTCTTTATAAAAAAAAAAGTCACACGCAGTAATCTTTTGGCTCCACATTAAAATCTCATCATATATTGGGAAGACCTTTTTAAAACAGCTGGCGTGTGAATGAAGTGTTAGTGCCAGTAGTCCAGCTTGATAATTACAGTGGAAAGAGTTATTTTTAAGACTGTTTGTCCCAGTGTGTCGACAAGATGTTCCCTCAGTGTGACGAATTAGTACCCAGAATTTACTTATCTCCTTTTTTGTGTTCACCTGGATAGTTTTTGTGAAGTAGACAACAGTGTCAATTAGAACACTCTGAGAACGTCCGCCTCATCCAGCACAACCATGGTCACTTTCCAAAAATAGCTTACGCAGGCATTTATCTGTTATTTTACACTAATAACCTTCGCTCTATGCTATTAAGCCAAGACCTGCACTCCAATCAGTATACTGCTAATACCCAGTGGCCATGGTTAAAGATAATCTAACAGACACAATGAATTCAGCCACATAAGATTTATTTGCCAACTGTGAGCTAATGTCAGACCCTGCCCAAATCTTCCACATGGAGATCCAAGGTGAATACCCCGGAGGATTCGGGGTCTCGTTCACATCACGGATGTAAGTCGAATAATTTACCTCTGCTGTCACCAAATCAGTTTCAGGGGGATTTTCGGGGTCAATGTTTATTGGTGCTTACCGCTCCCTCAAAGTCCCGCCTCGTCATGTTTCTTGTTTATCGTCTTCCGTGACTCTCCGTCAGACACTAACAGATTGATTTTCAGTCAAATCACTAATTTCCCATCCACAAAAAACTGTGCTCATTGGTCACATGAAGGCAAGAAACGACTATCCAAGTACATTTCTAACAACTGTGATGCATCAGAACACTATGTGACCATCATCTCTGGTACATTTAACTAAGACTGTTAAGCAGAATTTGTACATAATTTGTGTGTGATGTACAGGATCAATACTACTATCTTTGAGCTGGATGAACATTGAGGACAAAATCAGTATGTCGCATCAACAAGGGCAAGATTGAAATGTTTTAATGACAGCTTGGATGTTCAGTTATGGGACTCGATGACTGACGTCCATGGTCAAACCTGTGATCAAAGTCAAATTCAGAGGTGCAGTTGTACAGATTCAAGTTGAAGACTCAAGGCATGAACTAGTTTGAATCCAGTTCAGTGGCTTTATAAAGGCAATGATTGACACTAAGGGACCATGTATTAAAAGCCCATCTAGCGACTGGCAAACTACAGTGACTATTATGTCATCGTGTTAAATGCTATCTCTGGAAAAGCCTGAAATATTTTCAAACCATTTGGATAAAGTATGTTCTATCTGCTGCTCGATTTTACAAAAAAGATAAGAGAAGAGTTTTAACCTGCCTCACCAGTTCCAAATCTTTCTAATCCTGGTAGCTAGAAATGATGTAGTGAAACACAAGGAAATTGTGGAGGTGTTGCTTTGTATGAAAATGGAAAATAATGGAAAGAAATAGAGAAATATAATCAATAAGAAAACTATTCCATGTTGGTTCACATCATACAAATCATTAAGAACATACTGTATATCATTTCAGGCTACAATCTCTGTTTTAAATTAGGAAATGGAGTCAAATTTTGGAAAGCTTTTAAAAAAAAAAATCCAGATGGACAGAGGAGCCTTTCAGAGATAAGGAATAACTTTGAAAATGTTGAAAATAATAGAATCAGGAAAACAGAAGGGTTAGCTGTGTGATTTGATTGTAATAATAATAAATGAAAGACAAAAAGTAAGGCTAGATAAATGCTAAACAGTGGATTACGGGTCACCAGAGGGAGGGGAGTCACTAGGTGAGTGAACTGGCTCAGTAATATCCAAGCTTTTGTCTACAGTAAAGTCAGCTAACATTAGCCACCATGAGGTACTGGACCTCCTAGACCAAGACTGCAGCAGCAAAAGATCTCAGTGCACAGTCATTTTTAAGAGGGAAGATGTGTTCTTTTTAGTGTGTTTTTGAAAACCACCTTACAGAGACATACAAAAAATAATGACATTATAAAGTATTTAAAAAAAAAAAAATCATGTCACTTATATAAACACAAAATCAGACTTGATGTTTAAAAAAGAAAAGAAAAAAAAGATTTGGTACATTTTCAAAAATGTGCTTATTTGCTTTCTTCTTTCTGCCACGAATCGGATAAGAAGATTGATACCTCACAGGCCTGTATGTAAAATATATGAAGCTACTGCTAGCAGTCAGTTAGCTTAGCTTAGCGTTAAGACTGGAAACGGGAAATGGGTTACCTGGCTCAGTTCAAATGTAAATCTGAGAAGGACCTATAAAGCTTACCAATTAACACACTCAAGTCTTTGCTGGTTGTCTGGCAACCTTACAATGACAGTAGGTTACCGCACCTGGCCAGAAAACAATGTAGCACATAATCACCTATAAAATTACTTGTCATTTTAACACTTAAGTTTTTGTATGTATTAATCACATAATATATAATGTGTTAATTAGTGAGCTTTAGAGCTGCTGGTGGTTGGATGTTGTTACCTTGATATAGAGCCAGGCTAGCGGTTCCCTTTATTTATGCTAAGCTAAGCTAACTGCATGCCGGCGGTAGCTTAATTTATGAGTGGTATAAAATCTTCTCGTCTCGCACTCTGCAAGAAAGCAAATAAACACATCTTACCAAAATGTTGAACAATTCCTATAAATGTACATGACTTGTAGCAAATGGGCTGAGCAAAGAACACAGGTATGGTCCTTTAAGTGTCAGACAAGAGCCCCGTATTTCCTACTTGAATGGAATTATTTGATGCTTTACATTGATTGCACTCGCTCGCTAGCTTCGCTCTCTTTATGAAATTGACAGCGTGCATATTTATTCTACAACATGAAGAACTTTCCATTGAATGCACTATTATATAAAATGTTAAATCCTCTCAAGATGTTGTTGACGGTGATTGCGGGTGCCGTGCCGCTGCACCAATCATCACTGTACATATTAATCTTGTTGGTTTTTGTTTGGCTGACACTGGAGATGAGTCATTTTTTCTGTCACTCCACACTCACATTCTAGTTGTTTGGCACAGTTTAGCAGAAGCTACTCTGACAGCTCAGACAGCAGAGGAACACTGCTGCTTGATAGCATTCTAATTATTAGGTAGTTAATTATAAAGTTTGTTTTGTTGGAAGACACGGACGGCATGTGTGTTGTGTGTCTGTACATGTTTGCCAATGCTTTTTGCTGCCCTGACACAGACTAAAAATGACACAGATCTGTAATTCTTTATAAGAAAAAGACACTGCTCATTGCTTAGAAGATTAAACTACTATGCGAGGGATTATTTATAATATTTTGACAACCTTTAGGGCTCATCAATGTTGCTGTGGGGTTTATTTTGTTTTGTGCCAGAAGAAAACTGTGTTTTAAAAAGAATAATTAAAAGCACCTTTGTATAAAAAAAAAGAAGAAAAAGCCCCACAATGCCAAATACTGCTTTTCTTTTTGCTGTTTTAGGGTAATTATCCTCCACATAATGTCTGCTGGATGGAATGATATTTTCTCATTTTCTCTCCTTTTTTTTCACTTTTCCATCTTACCCTTCTCTGGACCCCTGGGTGGGACTCAGGAGTTGTAAGGCTGGTACTCTCAGATCAGTGAGCACTACTCTGTGGATACAGTGAATGTGTAGAAAGCCTTGTAGTATTGCATTGTATGTAATGTACATAATGAATAAAGATTGTATTTTGTTCAGGTTTTCTTAATTACCGTCTCTTGTTGGTGTTTTCTGCCCCCTTGTGGCTGAGCTCAAGCATTACTAAGATATATTAAAGCTGTATGGACGATGAAAGCTGCTAAACCAAAGTTGGAAAAAAAAAGTCCTTTTATTGAACAGGTAGAAGAACATTTACAATATACAGTTTCCAGTGTGTCAGACCCCTGTTGTATGCTTTCATCAGCAAACAAACCATAAATACAATAATTACTGATAACGCACTTTGGTGAAAATGGCACAGCTATAATGAAAGTGAAACTATACACACATATAATAATGATAATAATCATAATAATGACAAAAACAATAACAAAGTCAAACGTTGGATTGGAGTGCCCAAGGTGATGGATTTACATGTATATAGTTTGAAGTGAAAGTAAATAATATATTAACTTCTTAACTGGTTTAAAGGGAAGTAATTACATTGAACAGGATTCAAAAATACAAGTTGAAACAAAAGTATGCCTGTTTTCTGCTACAAGGTTGAAGTCAGATGACTCAAACCCTCCAACAACAGTGGAAAAAACTACAGTGTCAAACTATTTACAATGTTTTCTTTAGAGATTGCGCCAAATTATTGGCACAGCGTCAGTACTGAATATCAGAAGAGCAAAGTCAGCATCAAATGTGATAGATTTTCTGTGGAGGCTGAATTTTTGTGGTATTACTGCTGTTTAAATAGCAAAGTATACATAATAGTTTTGCACTCTCCCTAAAATGCAACATCAGTTACAAGAAACAAATGTCTGTTGGTTTGGTTTCAATAAATAATTCTGTAATGGAATAGTGACTGTAAAGGATAATTCCACTTTATTACAGCAGTTATTTTAGAAGTTTTGCCATCACTCAATCTATCTCTCTGTGATACTTATATTGTACAGAAACACCAGCTGTCAGACGAGTTTGAGTTTGCCAAACTCTGCATGATAAAAATGCCGCCCTCTTACTGCTCCCATTTAAATGGGAGCAGTGTGCTGACACAGTGGTTCAAAACAGACCGTGCCGACTAAACAACACAATGTCAAGCAGTTGAACAGTTATTTAACCATCATTAACCTGTAGCTCCAGCTGGACTTCCTGGATTGTCTTTCTGCTAGCACTGTTTTAATGCAGGGCAGTTTCAGTCTGAATGCAGCCATATTTAGACAAGAAAACAGAGGTGAACCATAAAATCGTGAGCCAGACTGTCTGCCATAAACATCCATCAATGTTTAGTTCATAGAGTATGGATCAGTTTCACTAAATTTGGAACATGCAAACTCACACTTTAAAGGACCGATATGTAGGATTTAGTGACATCTAGTGGTGAAGATGCAGATTGCAACCTCAATCCCCCCACACCCCTTCCATGCATGTATGAGAATCTACAATGGCCACAAAACTCATGAAAAACGCAAATGCCCTCTAGAGACTATTTGATTTGCACAATGATTCTTATTTCTCTTAAATTCTATATATTCCACTTCTGCCAAGTCCATTCTGCTAGATGCTACTGAATTCTACATACTGCACCCTTAACTGTTGAGAGTTTCACTAATCAAATCCAGCAGCAGATTTGCAACACGTGCGTGAGTTTCTTTCCCCTTCAAATCTAGCAGTGTATCAGGCTGAACTGTCGTATAAAAGTCTGACTGCTCATGTTTCTTGTCCTGTTAGACTTTGTCATAGCTAGGGCTGGGTGTCGTTTAAAAAATTACCACACCAGTACCAATCCAAGTACCCTTAAAGTGATACCGATACCAACTGAGAAATTCATCAGATACCCATTACACATTCAGTGCACTTGCACTTGCGTAGAGCGATTAGGTGGCATCTAGGCTGCTGAACTGTGAACTCAAATTCACTGAGACTTCACCACCACAGACAGGTTCTAGTTGCTGTGGCAGTGGGCCAATCATATGTCACATTAAATACAAGAACGCTTGCATTGATTGGCTGTGAGCAAGTCCATATAAATAGTCGTTATCGTAATCGTTTGACGGGAGACATTTCGATACTATTTGGTACAGATTTATTTTGGTCAATACCTTTTAAAGGTATCGAGTACTGATACCCAGCCTAGATGTAGCGATGTTGCCTTCTTCCCACATCACAACACTACTTTGGTCAGTACAGTGTTATCTTAATCAACACAAATGATGGCCAAAACTACAAAAATAAGACCCAAGATGTAACAAACTGGAATTATCTTTTAAGTTCTAAAGTAAGGCATTGAAATAATGTGGCATTTTGTTTCTATTAATGAATACAAAGCTTTTTTTTGAAGAACACTGAAGGATTT
>NC_070600.1:4926004-4958504 GCF_027409825.1 Scomber japonicus | reverse complement strand
GTGCCACTGAGTCAAGCCTGGGTTATACTCCTACAATGACAGAAAAGGGTGTCATGGACAACCGTAGGTCGCAGAAGCATACCTCACAAATTTCAACGATGTGCGGACCTGTGTGTCAAGTAAGTTGATTGGGTGATTCAACTCCTGTCAGGAGGCTGGTTTTGAAAATAGAGAGGAAAACAAATGTGGTACATAGAATTATAAAACAAACAGCCACACAAATGTATCCAAGTGATCCCACTCCATATTTCCCTCCTTGCAGTCTAGATAACCATAATTCTACCTTCAAAATGTTGAACACCAAGATTGTTGGGTGGCAAATGCCGTGGCAATGGCCCACTGTCTGAAAGCATCTTAAGGAAAATGTTGGTGCAAGTGTAAATACATAGAGAATGCAATCAATGCAATTGGAGTGGTCAGACCACATCTGGAGGTGCTCTATTCACAGGGGCCATGGTACTGACGGGGGTAGCAAAGCTAGCAGTGGTGCTGGCAAGCTTCTCTACAAATAATTTTAGTCTAGTTTAGTTTAGCTCAAGTTATTATTTTTATTTGTCAGGGACCATGTACAAAAAACTTTGATCTCATACGAGAAGAAGAGATTTTTCGTACTACATTTAACTACTAAGACGGTCATCACCCAACATCAAGGCTTGTTGAATCCTCAGTGACTCTGGTTACATCTGGTTTGTTTGGGTGTTGATGTTTGTACAGATGCAGACGAGTGTGCAGAGGGTTCAGACGACTGCCACATTGACGCCCTCTGCCAGAACACGGCCAAGTCCTTCAACTGCATCTGCAAACCAGGCTACAAGGGAGACGGCAAGCAGTGCGAGGGTGAGTCCCCTTCTCTCACCCATTTCTCTTTCTTCTTTTCCTTCATCATACTTAACATACTTATTCACACTTCAAATGCATCTAAACTCATGTGAAAACACACCCAATCAAGGGGAATCAATCACTAAAGCCACATTTCAAGGTGTTAATGGACATTTATGCCTTTATGAAGTAGATGCAGTAGATAAGTTGAGTTTTCACGAGCCAACAGATTGGCGTTGGACCAATCAATCATTTATGGGTTCAGATAGGTGTTCAGATGATTACTTGCAACTTCGTCAAATTCTAGTCCTCAGTACGCTTCCATCAAAGTGCCTGTCAGATGTTCCAACAGTGTCTGAAACACCATTCCTGGGTCGAGACTGCAGTGGGTTTTTTAAAACAGACAATCTGACGCCCAGTCACGCCCACTTTCATAGCTATTGGCCAGGTATGTGGAGATGTGGATGTAAAGGCACGGTTTGAACGTCTCAAGTTCTCTTTCATTTAATCTTTCACACACCAACTTCAATTTCACAACAGAACGCAACACTATGAAGGCATTTGAGGAGAAACTGTCCAAAAGTGGGCACCCTTATCCCTGTTTATGTGATTCTTCAAGAATACAACAGGAGTTCTTGAAGACAGGAGTCAGGAAGAGGCTATAGTGGCAAGTACTTTAGCCTTTAGACATGGTTAGATGACACTTTGTACAATCTACAGTAGTTTGCACAAAGCATACTTTGACTTTCTGACCATCTATTTCAACGAGGTACAGTAGGTATAAATCAAGCATGATTCAGCAGCTACTTGTTTGCTACTCGGTTTGCCTCAAATTTGCTGACAAAGATAGATTTCATGGATGGTTTCAGCTCAGTACCTCCAGGAATTCTGTTTGAATCATGTGGTTTTGTAGTGCACCATTTTAAATATAATGACAACTTCCAGTACCACAGCAGCAATTTTTGTATCTTTCATTTAGCGAGGCAAAAAAAATGACTGTGTTCATTACAAAGGAAGGTGTATCTAGAGTCATTAAATGTTCGATTTGAATTTTTAAACTGTGACCATGAGTTTCTCAACCTGTACCTAATGTTTTAGTTGTGCCACCCTAACCATAACCCTACCCCTAACTAGAATGACAATGGCTTATTTTGCCATATCTATAATCTTTGCCTAACCCTGACCACGTCTTAACTACAGTGCAGAAGGGAAGTGATCAGTGGAGTGTTGCTGTTAGGTGCAAGGACGGAGAAAAAGGTGTGTAGGAAGGGTTCATATTGATGTTCCAAGGAAATACCTGTCAACCACACCCAAGTAGACATCCCAAATAACCATCACAGACATCTTCTCTAGCTCTATGCCCAAACACAAATGTGTGTTATTTCTATCTGTGTAGCAGCACAGTAGCAGTTTCCCCTCAGCTAAAATGATCCATAAGCAGAAAAAGATGATGTAAGAACTCCAGTTCATCTCAAACAGATCTAGACTAAATCTGAATCGATCTAGGGGCAAGTCTCTGCTGATGTAACGCTGGGTTAGACAGCTGTTTCACAACCCCCACATACACACACACACACCCCCTGCCACCATCACCCATCACCCATCCACCCCCACAGGTTCTCCTAATTAACGGGGAGGAAGTGGACTGAGCGAGGGTGTTAGGGTGAGACGGGGCAGCACCTGGCTGTGCGTTCACACCTCCACTCACTTCTGCCTCAAAGCACACCACAGCTGGAGCCCGCCGAGCGCACAGATATGCTCTCTCCCCCTTTCTCTCTCTCTCTCTCTCTCTTTCTCTCTCTCTTTCTCCCAGCTCACTCTTTATTTATGCACACACACACACACACATACACACACATTGTAATCCTTTAATCTTTTCCCATGTACCGTATGCTCCACTCTACTCATAACTAGACAGCCTGCCTTTATATAGATGATGCTACTTCTGTGTTTTATAAACCTTGAAGAGATTAAATGATAATTCCCATGTATTAGTTTTGGCCTTTATTTCTACTAGTTATTATCACAACTGTGCAATATCTACTTCAAATGATGGGTTGTAATGGATCTTTTTGACAGTTAGTTATTTCCTTTGCTTACCAGAATACATTTAGACAACCCCCTTAGAGAACTTGGCTGAACTTGTTAAGCTCCAGCTGTGGGTTTTACATGTTCACTTGTACATAGAAAAAAAAAGGATCCGTGTTCCCCAGCATTAAAGGTGAAAACAGCCATTTGCTCCCTGATGGATGTTTTCTGCTCTCCAGACCTTATTGTTGTTGCTGCACTGGAAATATGTCGTGTTGTTGGAGGGGATTTTTCTTTTTTTTTTAATCCAGGAATATCACACACTTCACCTGTTTGCTCAGCTGCGTGTGCTCAAACACAAAATGAGATAGTGCTTTGTTGTTGATATGTGTGGTATCGGTTTTAAGGGTTTAAATTCCACAAGGTTCATCTGCACTGTAAATGTTTGCACTTTTATTGTATGGTATAGAACATTTAGAATAAGAGCATTTCAAATAAAGAGCAGTGATGTTACAGTATAGTGTATCTACATAGATTTACTATCATTTGCTAATGTTTAGAGCAGGGGTGTCAAACATGCGGCCCGTGGGCCAGAACTGGCCCGCCAAGGGGTCCAATCCAGCCCACTTTCCTTCCTGTCTTCCTTTCTTCCTTCCTTCCTGTCTTTTTCCTTATTTCCTGTCTTTTTTCATTCCTTCCTTCCATCTTTCCCTACTTCCTTCCATCTTTTGTTGCTGTCTTCTTTTCCTTCTTTTCTTCCATCTATCCTTCCTTACTTCCATATTTCCGTCCTGTCTTCTTTTCCTTCCTTCCTTCCTTCCTTCCTTCCTTACTTCCATATTTCCGTCCTGTCTTCTTTTCCGTCCTGTCTTCTTTTCCTTCCTTCCTTCCTTCCTTCCTTTCTTCCTTCCTTCCTTCCTTCCTTCCTTCCTTCCTTCCTTCCTTCTTGACTTCTCTTCCTTCCTTCCATCTTTTTAATGATCCAGCCCACATCAGATCAAATTGGGCTGAATGTGGCCCTTGAATGAAAATGAGTTTGACACCGCTGGTTTAGAGCTATCAGTAACTCATCTCAATCCAATGGAAGTCCAATGACATTTGGGTTGCATTGGTCAAAGCACTACATAATTAATAATATTAACATTACAGCCTCAAACAGCTGCTTTGCTAGTGGGCAGAAAATATGATATCCTAGCTGCATTAACTACTGCTTTTGACTACTGCTTTTGCATGACATCATCCTATCAAGGAAAATACACACTTACTGTATGTACATTTTAAAATCATCATCAATCATGTTACCTTAAATAAACATCACAGAGATTTATAGTTCATTTTTATAGCTTTAGTGGTATTATGCTGAGCAGCCTGTTTAACTAATGTCACTAGAATTTTTTTAAATTTTTATCCTACCTCCACCCCTTCCCCATCGAAGGACAAATATTAACACTAGTCATGTTAGAAAGTTACGAAACACGCAGGGGTATTTTCTATTGATTTTTCTTGCGTTCATGACCTCAACAGTGTGCTGCAGGATCACTCACCTGGTTTCTAGATTCAGATGTTGCTAAAATAAAGGAGACGTTTACGTGGATTCATGTTTCTATTTATAAGCAC
Organism: Scomber japonicus; assembly: GCF_027409825.1. Lineage (NCBI taxonomy): Eukaryota > Metazoa > Chordata > Actinopteri > Scombriformes > Scombridae > Scomber > Scomber japonicus. The sequence goes on along the minus strand of NC_070600.1, from coordinate 4,954,040 downwards.
ATAAGCAGGGATAGTATAATGCATGTTTCTATTTATAAGCACATAAGCAGGGATAGTATAATGCATGTTTCTATTTGACTTTATCTCTCTTTCATTTAAGAGCTGAAGTGAGTTAAATGGTCAACATAGTAGAGAAGTAGTAGTAAGTTTATCAGATTAAAAACATTATTTCAATGATGTTAAATGACTATATTTCCTAAATGTTCTACTGGACCTCCCCTGGCAAAAGCAGTTAAAAAAAGTAATTTAACATAAATGACAGTGGTAGCAGCTTGTTTACTTACACTTTAAACCTGGATTTGTTTATAGCGCTTGGTGCTTGATGGTGTCACTGTACTCTACAGACTTTGTTGTGGGAACTAAAATTTACCAAAGTGCACTTTTTTTTACCGAAACCCAAAATGCAAATATTGTGTTTGAGCAAACTGCAGCAGAAAAACATGTTTGGTTGCATTTTTGGTTGAACTGGCCTTTTAAATTGACATCGCAAAGTAAAATCCCCAAATACCTTATGCATAATTATGCAGTTCTGTTGTCTTTGCCACTATATGCTTTGCTTGCTATAGCATATGATTTATTATATTGGACAGACATGCACGTGCACATGTTCAGTCTGAAGGAAGTGTCCTGAATAACAACAGCTCCTCTGTCCTCTGAGAAGACAGCACAAAGTTCAGCCTTTTCAGGAATATGATCTTATTCCCATAAAGCATCTGTCTGAGGAGATTCTGTCCTGCCAGCCACTTTTTATTACATCACCATTTCAACCAGTGTTTATGTGTGTGTGAGTGTCTAAAGTGTGTGTGGGAGCTGTACTCTGCATCGATGGAGCTTGAATGTCAACTGCGTTTTATTACGTCACCGTTCTACATTTTGGATGTTCGCTTGTGTGTGTGTGTGTGTGTGTGTGTGTGTGTGTGTGTGTTTTAGTGTTAGACTATTAACCATCCCTTCGCCTTCCTGACTGTACGTTGAAATATATCGAACTCCCACCGGTGATGAGGCAACAGCTCATGATAGGGACGCCAAATGAAGACAGATGGTGGACGGGAGTTGACCCCTGACCTCGGTGATTAGATATGGGCGCTGTAATTGGCCGGCTGTGTTTTCCATCAACAGGCATTACGGGCCACTTTGCCGGCCAGCGCCATTAGTCGCTCTGCTATTCCTGGAAGCACCTGGAAGCCACAGAGACTTTACGCTCGCTCTCTCTTTTCATCCCTTTGCTTCTTCATTCTCAGCATCACTTCATATCAACATATAATCAGTCAACAGTCAAGTAAAACATGCAGTACACGATGACAAATTAGATAAAACTCAAGGTTGGACAAAGGCTTTTTACTCAACAATCCTCTTGAGTGCATTATCTCGCTTTATTCATCTTATCGGACTTTCTTTCCACAGCACCTGTATTTATTCAGAGCACTCTTTATACATATTCCTTGGATGTTAAGTGCTATTTTGGATTGTGAGATGTCATGACGCTCCTACAAGCAAATTTGTTTAGCTTCCCTCATGGATTACATTTCACAATTAGGGATTTCTCAATTTGGTCTCATAGGATCAAAAGGGCCAGTTCATGCATAGTTTGTGCCATCATTTTCAATGTATCATTTCAGTTTAAAATTGTTAATTAGGAGTGGATCAGACTTCATGTAGCCCTAATTACTCATATAACTTGTTGTCTGGGTGCAAGAGCAGTCAGTTCTAGTATATTTCACATAAAAAACGACTCCATAATCTGTACAGCATGGCACAAACAATGAACAGTGGCAAGAAGCTTTAAATATGGATATTAACTTACAGTGAGCACAGGTGGGAGATGCAGGGAGAGTTGGTTTGGGGAAAAAAGGTGTCACGTGCTGCTTTTGGTTGAAACTGCCTTTTTAAATCTCAGTTCAGTATTACAGAAATAATAAGCAGCAAAATAGTGGCAATGTGTGAATTTTCACAAAGTTTGTTATATTACCCATTGTCTGAAATGTAACTACAGCTGTCAAATAATTGTAGTGGAGTAGAAAGTACAATATTTCCCTCTGAAATGTAGTGGAGTAGAAATATAAAGTAGCATTAAAACGAAATACTCAAGTAAAGTACAAGCACCTCAAAAAAGCTTAGCTACTGAATCAGCCAGATTTGACTTTTTTATTGGAAAATCATGTATTTTTTGTAGAGCCCTCTGCCTCCAAGCTCCCTCTACATCAACACAGTGATCTCATGAAATGAATGAGGAGACGTTTTTGACTCGGTGCTTAAGTCTGTCTGAAAAAGGCCTTTATTTTAATGCAGGCCTTCTTCAGGCTGACTGTGCAGCTGTTTGCATCTGCATCAGCACATGCTTGATATTAAAAGACTTGGATCAAGATCAAGGGCAAAAACACTTGATTAGGACTCTAAACACAATAAATATTGTCTACTTACTGAAAACTTTGACACTTACTTATTAAAACACTTTGCATTTCACAGAGATTTCCCAGAAAAAAAATATTTATCTTACAGTAAGTGATGCATATTTCAGATAAAGAGCAGCGTAGTTAGCAAAAGCAACAATTACCGAGCAGACAACGTAAGGATGTTAAATACAAAAAGCTTTAGTTCATTAATAGAAAAATCCCAGATAAAAGACAGGAGTTAGTGTGTTTGATTGACATTTGACTCTGGTGAAGTACAGTGCAGAATCACCATTGCAATGAGAGCTGAGCACTGCAGCAGCTGCCAAAGAAAGCAACAATGTAAAGTGGTTTGACTTTTCACATCAGGAAATTGCTGGGTTAAGGCCAAAAACCACATGAATCTTTGTCAAGATCGAAAAGGTCTGTGTTCAGAATATCAATAATGAATGACTATATTTGGAATCAGCATAAATGTCCAGACACTATTTTTCACTTTCCTTTTAGTAAAGAAAGCAACGTGAACATGGGTTTTATTGATTATCACTTTATTAATGTGTAGTTTAGAGGTTCCTGTGTGGCTCCACATTGAGAGAACTCTGGCTGTCTGTTGTGCTTTTGTAACGGCTGGGATTGAAGCCCCGGTGACCAAGGGAGACGACCTGTGCTCTTAGCCTCTGCTACACTTCCGCACTACAAATTAGAAGCTCGCAGACTGCATTGTTCCACTGGGAGCCGGCTCCTCGCTCGTTCTGCAGGATTCAGGCGGGATCACCTCGCAGCCACAGACCACGCTGCCCACGGGTGTTCTTCATCTTATCTTCTAACTTGTGAGCGCTCCCATCAGGACTGTGTCCTCAGTGGAGTCATTTTCTCTAGTGAATCTGCTTCTCTGAAAGCCTCTGAAATTTGATCTGGCGTTTATGAACGCTGCCCTCTCTGTAGACTTTTCCACAAGCTGATACTGCCGGCTCGTTATGGAAAAATGTGAACTTTTATCCCTGTGCTGTCAAATGAAGAGTATGTGGGAGGAGCTGTGTATCAGTCAAGCTTGCCTTACTGCACATGTGCTGGTGTATGTGTGTATGTGTGTGAGTGTGAGTGTGAGTGTGAGTGTGAGTGTGAGTGTGAGTGTGTGTGTGTGTGTGTGTATGTGTGTGTGAGTGTCTTTGCCAGAGATGTCTCCCTGTTTATAGAAAGCAAAATGGTCTAATTGACTGAGCATTGTGCAACAGTTTACCAAGCTGACACTTATCACTTCAAAGAATTGACAGATGAATCATTGAGAATTAAAGGAGCTTTTTTGAAGTTCAGGGCAGGAAAAAGTGTGAGCTTTAGGAGATTAGTGATGAGATTCCTGTTGCAAAAAAAACAGAAAAAACGGTATTTAAATCTCATAAATATCTCAAAAAAATAGTTTCACCTATTGTTTGGTGAATGGCTGTTGTGCCAGAACGAAATTTGGCAGTATAAAAAACTATAAGAAACTTTTTTGAACTCTCACTTGTTGAGTCAGTTGCCCTGTTAAGAACATTTTTTACAGTGTATGATGGGTCCGGAGGGATGAGTGGACTGGCTGGTTGCCACAGAGCTGTCAGACGCCTGCGAAATCCCCCCCTGTGTTTACTCAGCATTTGTCACTTACAGGCTAATTGATTGGTTTTCATCAGCAACTGCCCGTTGCACCGTTCTCCTCCCTCTCATTATGTGTTTTAACACCAACGCTCGCCTATTCCCTCGCCATTCACACAAACATCTGCATTTCTGTGTAGGTGCCCGACGTCTCAGCTGAAGATTTATTTATGTCTCTGTGCTGGAGCAAGTAGTTAAATGAGAATCAGGTAAAGGAAACATCACTTGAACACTGGTAATAGAGTCGTAAAAACACAGGTATTGATGGTGTAGTCAATGTGTAGCTGACAAACCAAGCATAGTTAATGTTGTATGCAAGAATGTTCACATTGGTTGGGTGTGACATCATGGTTGGGTGTATTTACAGGTGGCAAAGAGCACACTTCTGACCCATCAGAGGTGAAACAGACTTATAAAAGGAAAGTGAGACATTGCTTGATAGCGTGGTGTTAAAATAAAACCCCTATAACATTGTCAGACTCACTACTGACAGCTCACAACTATAAAACAGATAGATACAGCAGAGCTAGAGATTGCATCTGCTTTTTAATTCCACACATTCTTCTTCCTTTTGTGAAATAATGCAGTGGGTATTGAGGCAGTTATCAGATTTGACATAGCTCCCTCTGGAGACACAAAAGGCTTTATACTACTTTTTCACATATTGTATGCAGTAGTACTTAAGGTGATCAATTACCATTACTATAGGTGGTCATATTAACACCAATCACTGTCTATATTCGCTCTCTCCTGTATGTCAAATCAAGGTTTCGTCTGTTTTCTTGCAATCCCAGGCCAGCTTCAGCAGAATCACAGGTGCTGCATGATGTATGTAAATGGAAGTTAGTATACTAGCTGCGTGCCATAGAATTGTGTGGGGGTTTTTTTGCACAGAAGATCGAAAGAAGTGCCTTTGTTTTAGACTGGATTGTACTCAGCAACTCTTCCCTGACTGTGAGCCACAGTGACGAACGCCTGACCTGCTTTACAGAGAGACGGGGACAGAGGGAGAAAGGGCATCTCATGGGAAGAATAGATGGCAAGGGAGAGTGCAGGTGGGAGGGCGAGAGGGAAGAAGTGGCAGACAATTACTAGGCCATTGTCTGCCTGGCGTCTGCACCTCCGTCATCAGTCAGCCGCTCTCCTCACTGGCTAGAGACAGACGTACACACACACACATACATATCTAAATTCACACACACGTGCAAGCCACCTAACACAGATTCCGTCGGTGCACCTCCCTGCCTCTCCTGTCTCTCTGTCTCAGCTCAGACTCAGTGGAGCGGGTCAGATTCATTGAGGCTCAGGCTTTATATATAGACACAGTGACCTCAAGCCAGCATCTCCAACCAGGTTCCTTGTCAATTTTTGACAGATGGTGTCTGGCGCTATCGGGGTGGAAATGTCACTCAGGAAAAAGCTGAGAAGGATCAACGAAATTCTGTGTAGCTTGAGTTCTCACTCCACACCTGCACTGAAAGGCATTTACCATTGTTTTCTAGCGTATTGGACTTCTCAGTTGGCATCAGTTTCAAGCTGTGGTTATTCCACCTTCATGCAACAACCTTTGAAGCCAATTTGACATAGTGGCCAAATTGTGTAATTACAACTTTTTTGGGCCCAAAAAGCATTTTTCCCATACAAAATCATGGGAAATGTAATGTCATGTTGACAAATGACTTGTTTCAGTATAAGATTTGATCCATTCAGGTGATTATTTTATCTGAATTCAAGCAACATCCAAGTCTTTACAGCAGGAAATGGCTTTTTTTGGCTTCATGCGCCACTGTGCAACTTTCATCAGTATGAAAGGAGCCTCGCCTTGAACTCTGCATCCATTTCTTTTCATACATGCATGGATTGTTGCTTTGCTCACCATGCTGTATGAAGTGCACTGTCCATGTCTTTCAAGCTCTTGAGGAGTTGTGGTTTTCCACATATCTTCCAGTGCAGATGTATGAATATTCCGAGATTGCTGCATCCTCATTTTTAGTCTGCAGTCAGATGTTAACTAGTAATGTTAGAACGCTGTAGGATGTTAAGAATGTTCATATTATTCATCTGTGATACCATCAACAGACAAGAACACAAGCACTCTTAAATTAAAAAAGAGATATTGTAATCCAAAATGCTGTCAAGTCCCGAACAATCTGCAGTGAGGGGTCGACCAATATGTGTTTTTTTTTTCTTGGTCCGATACCAATTATTTACTGATAATATTAAGAACTAATATATATTCCCATGAAAAATGAAAATCTTGGTCATGCATGATTATGCTTAATTTATTCCAGCAAAACAACTTTGGTGTAAAGTAATTAGGTACATTTACACAAGTAGTGTACAATTTTAAGGTAGTTGAGTATTTCCATTTAATGCTACATTGTACTTCCAGCTCAGCTTCCTACTCCACTACATTTGTCTGACAACTGTTTAAATGTCATAAATTAACAACACGTGATAGCAGAGATCCTGTCGTTCACAACTAGGCTACTTCATTACTAATGAAAACTAGAGCTGAACATGTACAATAGTAATAGACTATTCAACTCTGACAACTGTACACCATCTAAACAGTCCATGTATGGATTAACACAGGCCTTAGATGCAGTTCCATTACATCTGGCGTCGCTAACAACAATCCTGTACCTCTCTTACAGTTACAAGAAACAGAGTCAGAGACTGCTTCAGGACACACTGTAGTAAGCTTACTAGTAGTCGTTGGTTGACACTAACAGTATGACCGGCCCTGGTATGTGACGTGCAAGAAATAACGTTATAGCCTATCAATTATTTTGTGGTGTTTCTATAACTTCAGCGTAGAGCATTGTGATGTTCATTGCAACTTTGGTGATATCTGCAGCAAACACAACTCTGCTCGCACACAGCAATCAGCAATCAGATAAAAAAACCCAATTCCAATAATCGTAAAAATGTTGAATATTGGATCTGATAATTGGCCAGGTCGGTAATCAGTCGATCACTAGCCTAGACTGATAGTGACGCTATTCAAATTTGAGATCACATAATGCATTTCTTTGGCTCTCTTCTTTACAAAATCACAGAAATAATTAAGTTGGTCATCATTCTAAATTCTTCCAGAATAGTACTAAATATGCAGATATATAGATCCTCATATTTCTTTTCTTTCTTTTCATCCCCTCTGCAAAGAAAGAACGGTCACTTGCTCATTCAGTGAGTGATTTTTGAATGCATGAAACACGTCCACAGACACCAAAGTTTTCTCTAGAACCATGAAGGTAAGCTGTCCATGTCCACTACTTGTCTGTGGAATATATTAGGGCTTTACATGGACACAAACTGGATTTTGAAAAGGGGAAGGGAGGGCATGCTGCCCTGTCCCCACACACCCCAGCTGTGATTTTTTTCATGTTAGTTACTTTTTTTTAGGCCTAATACACAGTCTAAAAACATTCTCACTGATTAACTGTGCAGAAACAGTATATAACTGTTCACAGCTATTTTTTTTACAGTGTGAGATTTACAGTGTGTGTTGGATGTGCAGACATTTTCTGGGCCTTTATATCATTTGCAGAGTAAAAGAAAATATCCGTCCTGATTATTGGCCTTGACTTGATAACCAGGCGGTTGCTTTCTGGCTTGTTCTTGACAACGCAGCCGGCCGCACTCTTAGCCTGGGTAATGGAATGTGAAATGCTATAGTTAAAAAAAAATAAAAATGTCTAGATTCTTTCTGGTTTTGCCCTGTCATCCAAGCTCTTGAATAAGCACACATGGTTGTTATTTTGGGACTCGATCGAGTGGAAATGGCCCCTGAAGCCTGTTAAAACTCCTTTTATCTACTTTCAGAGTCAAATTTGAGACTTCTGTTTTCTGCTCTTTAACTAATACGTTTTAATGTGGCTGTCAATCAGACGTCAGCCACATTCATCCGCCATATAATATGGTTACAAGTTTGATGCAAATGTTTGGGAAGTCATGCTTGTAATGTAGCTGCACTTTGGGTCCATTACCATGAGGAGCTGTGTGGAAAACTGCTTACTTTTTTCTTTTTTTGGACACAAATGGGCAGTAGAACTTTAAATCAAGCTGGCGTGTAAGTCTTTTTCACGGCAGACATTCTGACCTGTAATCGCTGCAAAAATACAGGTGCAAGTACAACCAATAAAACTGAGGGCTTCACTCCATTTAACTATTCAGTAAACCTTGGCAGTGAGCCAGCATGCACAATACCAGGGCCGTTTAACAGGAAAATCTATGTGGAATTCAGCCATCGTTAATGTTATTCATTACACCTGTGTTTTCACTGCTATTTCGTCTATGAAATGTCAAAAATGCCATTAATTTAATAGAGTTGGCTCATGTGTTGGCAAGTAGTTAATATTACACTTGGACATCCAGCAGACACGGAACAATATTAGAATTCATTTGGAATTGTGTTTTTTGGCCACCTGCACCTGACACATGTAAGTCTCCTTTTAGCTTTGTCTTGGTCTCTGTCAACTCCTGAGAAAAATATCGTGCTAGCTTGTGAGCCGCTAACTTTGTCTTTCTGTTATTTGGTGCTGAGCAAGTAGTGTACAGTACAGTGGGTTTGGTGTAGTTTTTCTTTTAATGTTGTTTGCTATGAATGTGAATGAATGAATGAATGTGAATGAATGTACTGTAAGTCTAATAAAACAAGCTAACATACACAGACCTAACATCTTATCACCCTAGGAAGTTTATTATAGCTAACATGTTAGCAAACAACTGCCTGAATTAACACATCCAGCACACACATAGCAACATTAGCATTTATTTAGGGTTGTGTTTTAGGCCATTTGACAAATGTGACGTCTTGCCCTTTCCTGTTTTGGTTCCACCAATTCCTGAAAAAAATATAATTACGTCAAGCGTGCTAGCTTCTAATTGTCATTTGGTGTTGTGGAGAATTTATTAGAGCTTGTTTGCCATGTTGTTTCTGTATTCTGTCAACAGCCTCAACAGAGTCTTGTAAGTGTCCCAGTAATCAGTGCCAATGAGCCAGCATGCACGATATCAAGGCCATTGTTAATGTTATTAATCACACCTGTTTTTCCTGCTATGACATGTCAAAATATCTGTGATAATGAAGGCCATTTATCACCTCAGGAAAATGGCTACCGTGTTATCAGTAGACATGTTAGCAACACTGGAATTATTTCTACTCACATGGAGAATATAAATCGTAACCAATTCTAATTTCACTCAATACTAAAATAATATTCACTCTATATGATGTTGAAAATATCACATTCAGACTGCATGAAATGAAAGCAGCATCCCCTCTCCTGCCCTTCTCCCTCCCTTTCACCTCCCCTCCCTCTGGCCTTCAGTTAGAGGGCATGGGGCCGTCAGTGAAGGCGCCTAATTCACTTGATGAGACGTGGAGCATAAACATTTCCCCGGCAATTAGAAAACGTGTGTATGTGAGCGGAAGCAGCAGCCAGTTCGAAGCTGTCGGGGCACCGCTGTCAGATGTCAACAACAGCTCAGGGGCAGGAAGTGGCACCGTTTGGGGCCAAGTAGACCCTACGAGGCACCTTCCTCCTCCCTCCACCAAGCTCTCCCGCTTCCCTGTAATCTCTCTGATACACACACACACACACACACACGCACACACAGTTCAAACCCTCTGTCCCATTCTCTTCATCACCTCAATACACACCACCATCCAAACAGTTTATCCTCTTTTATTTTCACATAACAAACTGATTACGGGAACCGAGTGCTTCAGTTGAATCAGTTGAAGAGCATATACAGTATGTTCTTGTGCTTTAAATGGAGACTTGACCCATATATTTCCTAGGCCAATCACCTCTTGATTATCAGTGATTGTTGGGCACTTAGCTAAACGTAGCAGCTCTTTAAAGCCTGTTAATAGCAGTTATCAGATGACCACAACATTTAAACAAACCATAATTAATAAAGTGAAGTTGTACTCATTTGACAACAGACACAGACAGATATGTCAATGATACAGAGCCATAAAATAATAAAGACTCAAAGTTCAGGATTGCTTGCAGTAATGAGAGCCAGTCGACCTGTGAACATGAAGTTGAAGTCTGGTAGCCATGATTACTAGAATTGTCTTAAATGGGCTTGTTAAAACAGAGCTAACATCAGTAATCTACTGTATATCATGCTTTACTACAATTTGAACTGCTGTCCACTATGCTAAAGCCATAACTCTTATGATTACAGCATTAGACCTTTTAATTTCTCTGCAGGTAGTACTAGAGAGATATACTATTTAATGTACATAGGTCAGTTTTGATAGAAAGATATATATATATATAAATGTGTTCCATTAATTTAATTGAGCCATTGGGATGTGAGTCTTTTCAGCCTTGAGCTTAGCTCTGCCTCAGACAAAGTACGACTACTTTTGTAACTTTTCAAAACAGACGATTCAACAATCCGGCCTTCTTGGCAGCGGGGCACAGCCTGCAGGAAGCTTTTCACCACACTTGAAACTTTCTCTTTCAGTTGGATACAATTGAATCCTACATGTTAAAATGAGCATTTTCAGATTGATTTGTAAAGAAATGTCCGAACAACAGGAGTGAGATTCGGGCCAGCTTAGTGTTGATGTAGTCTCAGTCTGTGTTTGAAGCAACTCAGACACCAATTAATCACCTGCTGCTTTACATTCACCCTCAGTGCTGAGACCCCCCCCCCCCTCACTCCTACTCCTCCTCTCCCCTCATTCTCCCTCAGTTCTAGCCTTTACCTTCTTTCCCTCCATCTCCGACAGATGAAAAGCAGAGCACATAGGAGGTGCCACATTGCGCTGAACCACGCCATCCGAGCTGGCAGCACAGCAAAGTGTCCAAACAACCTTTCCCCAAACAGTCGCCCATTCCAGCTCACCCTAATTGGTTGCAAATGCCTTTCAGGATGAGCCAGTGATGGCTGTGAGGAGTTTGTATACACAAAGCTCATGCTCTTTAAAGCACAATTCCACCATGATTGATTTTTTTTGTTATGTTTTCCATCCTTTTAAAATGAGCTCTGGCTGTCCTTACACATGCAATTAAAGATCATTAAGGTCAGTTTTCAGAAGTTTTTTGAAGAAGGATTAAGTCAGAGTTTTATATTACAGAACTGGATGCAATATGATGATATTAATCTTCTAACACCAATCATGCTGGAATGGTCCTTGAAGCACAGAGGCGGGGTTTTCATGTCAGAGATCAGACAAACAGAATTAAAATGCCCTGATGTGTGCTGGCCTGCGTAATTGGCTTCCGGTAAACATCTTCATGGTGCAGAATGTGGCATTGATTTGTCTTCTGTCACGATGGTTTCAGACCAAGTGAAACCTCTCAGATGAGGATCTTTTCATGTTTACGTCGGCCCACTTTTGGACTCTTCAAAGAGATCACGGTCGAGCCAAAATCACAGTGTTAATCATGTGAAAGGAAGTGTTTTGAGAAAAGTGCGGTGAATGGGTTTGTTTGATTGTGCTTGCGCGTTGTTTTTTGTGTGTGTTTGTGCATTTATGGTGTGATTGCTCAGTAAACGCTCAGTTATCTAGGTCTGGGTTACGTCCATACACAGGATGTGGAGGCTGAGAATTACGTCACTGTGTTTGTGTGTGTGTGTGTGTGTGTGTGTGTGTGTGAAGCCCATCGCTGCTGTGTGTGCCAGGGTTTCACTCCTTCATTCCTGTTTGGAGCCATCAGCCACCCATCGATCAAACCTGGCTCAACTTGACTCCCTGACAGTTCTGCTTCCTGCTCCAAACACACAAAGGCCCGACTCATGCCTCAAGCCCATATTAGTCTTTTCTTAAAAATTCAAACATGACGGACCTTTTGAGTTTTCTTCTACAGATCCGCTTTAGTCAAACCAGTTTCTACGTGCCTCACCAACCCTCTTCTCCTACAAATTAAGATTAAAGTTTTTTTTTCCACTTCTTTTACCACACAGATATCAAAAGAATGGTGTTTGGGGTGGTTTGTGGGCATATAAAGCACATGACTTTCCATCCTGAATCCTGTATGTGTTACGGTTTAGGCCTCTTGCACACTCGTGAGCGGATATTGTCGAAAAAGCAAATTAAATATGTTGTCAGTCAGTATTTGTCAATGCATTGCTCCTTTTTGCAGCTAGTGGCATCAACATCTGAACAATACAAAATAACTACATGCAATATCAGTTTATAAATGCAGTTTGTGTAAAGGATGGGTTGTTGAGTTTGTGGTGTTATTTGGGATATGATTATATTCAGTGTTGGGGAGTAACTAGTTACATGTAACAGTGTAGTCTGTAAGTGTAATCTGTTACAGTTACTGAGAAAAAATGTGTCATTAAATTACAGTTATTGATGGAAATGTTGATGATTACAAAGGAGGTTACACCTTTAAGATTTTACTCAGGAGGATTTTCAATATTTACCATATAATACATATGTATGTTTTTAATTCTTTGAAATCAATATTATTTTATATTTCGTAAATAAATCATGACGTGGGCTTATTTAGAGCACACATGGGCTTAAATGTATGCACAGTACCAATTAAGCTCATGCCAAACTTTTACTTTTTCATCAAATATCTTTATTTTATATTCCAAAATCTGCATGAATTAATGAATACATTTTCAGATGAGAGATAAATGTTGCTTTATAAATCTCTTATAAATCATGTCAGTATCCATGAAAAACAGCTGAACTTAGAGTTTGGTGCTTAATGGGAACACATTAACACATTGGTTAGAACATTAGAAAAGTCATCAAATGTAATAAGTTACATTACATTGATTAAGCCATTGAAATAGTTACATTACGTATTACATTTCCAAAATTACCTTAACAACCCTGATTATATTGTGAAGTGTCTGTGTTATCACAACTGCAATTCTACATAGAGGGCTTCTTTCAATGACTCCAGCCTCCAAATATCTTGTATTAATATCAGCTGTCAAACTGTTGGCCAAACAGAAGGACATGCAGTCAGACAGATGGGGAGGCAGACAGATAAGCTATCAGGTATGCAGGTGGAGGCGATGCATGCTGACAGACAGCAGTTATAGAAAAGAATAAGAAGACATAAGGCAGAACCAGGAGGGGAGTGGATAGACCGTGTAATGAAATGCCAGCTTTCAAAGTGACTTTGACTTAATCAAGCTGACATCCTATTTGGCACGAGGAAGTGACAGAGAGAGTGAGACGGTCGTCATATACAAGCAGAGGGCACCTGCACTGTCATCTTCAGTGCAGAGGGAGGAGGAGGAGTAAGAGGAGGGAGGAGAAGGAGCAAGAGGAGAAAGGAGGAGGAGGGTTTGGGGCTGGGGTCTTCCTCGCTGCCTGGCGGATCTCCTGCTGTTCACACGGAGGGGGGGTGGGGGGGGGGGCTGTTTGTTTAAATGGCTCCGCATGGCAACCACTTGTGAGCAGCTCCTGTGAAAGCCTGCGCTGGCTCAGCATGGAGGTGGAGGGGTGTGTGTGTGTGTGTGTGTGTGTGTGTGTGTGTGTGTGTGTGTGTGTGTGTGTGTGTGTGTGGTGGGGGGGGGGGGTCATCAAAAGACAAGTAAGCACCAGCTGACACTCTCCTCTTCTTCCTCACCCGATCCAGATGCCCCCACCTTACCTCATCCTGAGTACCCACACACACACACACACACACACACACACACACACACGCACAGTGCAGTGCAGTAAGGACACCTGCAAACTGGATCGAGTGTGTCCAAACGTTTGACTATTTGAATTTCCTACCTATGACACACCATGAATTTCCTCCCCCGAGGACAAAACTATTATCATCATCATCCTTATCACCTTCATCATCATGTGCTGGATGCAGACACCTGCTGTTTTTTACTGCTCCTGCTAGTAACATACTGTAATAACGCTGTCATCTACCACTTTATTTAGCACCGCCGACTGTCAACTGAATGTCAAGATATAATTCATGTGTACAGCCTTCAAAGTTTAAGAGGTGCTTACTGTGATGCATGCTGGCAGCAAGGGCAAGGGACAGCCAATGAGAGCGCTTGTTACTTCCATAAAAGTGCCATGAAAATGACAACAGATGGCAAATGGGTGAATTAAATGGGGAAAAAGTCATAATTTTCCTTTAAAAATGTGTTAGTGAAATCAATTACTTCCCATTTAAACTGTATAGGCAAGGTGTCTAATTTGAGTTTATTAAGGGATTATCATTTTTTTGTCAGTGTAAATTTTGCTTCAGTGTTTCAACACCAAATATGGTTTGAATATGATAAAAAGTAATTGAAAACGTATTTCCAGCTCTTCTCTTCCTGCAGGATTCAGATGATTGACAGGAAGGACTGTGTAACGTTATGCGCCACTGACAAGAAAACAATAAATCTGGAACTTTGACCTTACTAATAGCAGTTTTATGTTCGCTGTGATGGATTATGTCACTCAGCAAGTCGAAATAGAAAAATCGAGTCTCTGTTACTACAGCAGCAGACTGACGGAAGATAATAGATTTCAGTTTCAGACTTTGTCTTATAACATTATCTCATCGTTCTCTCTTTCTTTCTCAGACATGGACGAGTGCGAGAACGACTACAACGGGGGCTGCGTCCACGAATGCATCAACATACCGGGCAACTACAGATGCACCTGCTACGATGGATTCATGCTGGCCCACGACGGACACAACTGTCTGGGTACGAACACCTCGTTCTTCCTCTCTGTGTGTGTTTCTGTGAATGTTGTCCCCCTAGCTTCTACTCTGATGTGAAAGTTATGGAACGGAAGGATCAAAATAGTTGTGACATCGGTCAAAGTTAAACCCAATAAAGGCCTTACCTTTATTTATATATTCTTTATTATACAGTATAATTATGGGAGTTTTGTCCAGATGTTTTGACGCTGAGTGAGACTGAAGGAAGACAAAAAAAAAATCCACTTTCCATTTATTAAACAATAAAGAAGAAGAAATACTTCATCAAAACCACAAAGTTAAGAGGAATTTTCAGGCCTATGGTAAGTCTGTCTAGTGATGTGCATGTCTAAGTGTGACAAAGTGTTAATATATCCTTTTGGAGTGTATCAGTAAGTGAGGGTGTGTGATTCAGTGTGTGATAGTGAATAGATATGTCTGTCTGTCCGTGCCCAAGAGAGTATAGTTAAGGGTGTGTAGATGTTCCTGTGTGTGCGTGTCTATGTGCGTGTGTGTGTGTGTGTGTCCTTGTATCTCCTAAGCCCGTCTGGCTCAGCTCGCCTTTCTCCGCAGAGTCCCTCTGTCATCGTTTGGAGGGTTTCCATGATTTGTGCTGTTTTATGCTTGTTTCTCTGGGAGGGCGGTCGGGGTTGAAGAGTTCTCCTACAGATATCTGGCTGTGCTTTATTACTGACAGATCCAGCCCATTTAGCCCCAGTGCTGTGTTATTGACTTAGCGTCAGCCAGACTAATGTTTTTTCTGCCCCGGCGCAACACGTAGCCGCGCACGGATGTGCTCAAACACATTTAATCCCATCTGTCCTCCACCGCTGACTGACGAAAGCAAAAAATCAAATTAAAAACATAGAAAAAAACATGTCAATTTTGTGATGTCGGCGCATTTTGGTGGGGATATGTTTTGGCATTTGTAAGTGTTGCAGCTCCTTCTTTGACCCTTTGGAGAGATTGAGTGAGAGATTGAGTGTTAATGGCGGCAGCCAGCAGTGCAGAGTAGCTGCTGAGTTGTAGATTCCCCTCACAGGAACGACTTTCAGACAGCTGATATAAAGCAGAGTTAAGGCTTTCTGCTATCACAAAATTCAAAGTTCCCTGGCCAAAGATGTCAAATAAAAAATGGTTCAAATTCAGTGCCCAAGTTCAAACATGCCTCTCTAGTTTCTAGTGCATGAGTAGAAGTTTCCTTTTGCACTAAGAGTTATATTTTACAGAAGTGCCACATTGTCATTCGCTACAAAGATTAAAGCATTTTGTTGCCAAAAACTGAGAGTATTAACCCTTTACATACTATTCATATTCTGGCTCATAATTTGCCTCTACACCAATTCACATTCATAAATTCCCCTTCCGTCATTAATAAATGTTTGATTAATGCTTCTGTTTGATTCGTCTTATGGAAAAAAGACATTCACAGTCACTACGGTCTAGGAGGAAATTTCATAGAATATGATAAATACAACATGTTTGAATGCTGATTTTGGAATTTTCAGCCGCACAAAAATTTTAAAAAATGGTACATTTTATTTCCATTTTTTATATACTGTGGGTCACATTAGGATAAGTCCAGCTAAAAGAAATGTTTCACAGTGTTTTTACATCTCTCAAATGTAAAAAATTGGTCAAATTTGACCCTAAACAGTATGTAAGGGTTAAGCAGCCAGAAGTGGTTGGTTTTAGCTTTAATATCTAATTGGGCCTATCAGTATCCATGAGAGTGAAAGTGTTTTGTTCTGTTCTTTTTTTTGACAAGGCCAAAGGTTTAATGTCTAATGTTTTTGGCTGAATTTTCCACAGACGTTTTTCATCAATCATATTCATTATCTTAGCATTTAGCACACTGGATAAATAATGGAATGCAGAAATGGGAGTTAGTGATAAAAAGAGCTTTACAACAGCAGGAATCTAACAATTCCTCCAAATATAATAGAAAAGCATGTTATTGGTCCATGCACTCTATGACACATAGACGTGTTTTCTGATCTGACCATTGCTATTCCAGCTGCAGCAAATGACCTGCTTCCATGTTGTTCCATACAGTCACAGCATGTCATGAAATATACTGCAGGGAGTAGCTCAGGAATGCAATAAACAATAAAACCTTTAGATTAACATGTACAACTTTCACTTAATAATAAGCAGGTATTATATAATTGGGTTAAATATGTCAGTGATGTAGATTTAAGCATGACACAGTTATGTCAAATATGAATGTAACAAATCTGTAGAATGAGAAACATGCTGACTCAACTTTCATTTATGTGCACACTCGGCATAATGTTGCAGTGATTCATAGTATCTATACTGATGAACACTGGCTGTGTTAGATAGTGTACAGTCACAGTATTGCAGGTCCAGCATGTGAACAAAGCTGTCAATTAAACATACCATGCAAGTTATATATTTTTAATATGCAGTACATACAAATCATATTTTTAATAATTAAGACACACAGGATAACACACACATGTATTCATTTGTATTTCTAAAGAGAAGTTCAAGGTTTTATTCTCCTTTTCCATGATTAGATTTTTTTTAAAGCAAGCATCTAGTGGCCATTAAAGGAACTGCAGCGTATGACATTCCCACATTAGAATTCAGCCGTGGTTGCTTCAGTGTCCCTTTATCTCTCCAATGAAACCAGTGTGTAAAAAACACATGATGGGAAACTATAAAAATGAGACCCAGATTGTAAAAAAAGAAAAAACAGAATGTGCCAGTTTTCCTTGTGAGGGCAGCTGGTTAGAGGGGAGGTGTCGCTGTAATTGTGTCTGACACTGTTTTGTGTTGTTTATTTCCTGCTGGATGTCTGTAAATGGGCCCTGACTGTCTGCAGCCTGTTAGCTCGTGGTTTAGCCGCCGCGTCGCTCTATGTGTTGTGGTTAAATGGGAGAAAAAGGGGGCATGAGGTTAGCGGGGGGAGGGAGGGGGGGGGCTTCACCACACGTGTTTGGTGCCGCTAATTCAAACGGTACCAACTGGAGTCACGTGGAAGCTATCATCACCTGCTCTTTTTAACGGCCCGGCTAGAGAGGAAACTGGCGCGCGTCTGACTCAAACCAGGAGAGGGTCTTTATTGAATGATGACTGGATGCAGCTTTAATGAACTGCTTCTAATTAAAAGCTGGTAACAGAGTTCAAACGAGGCAGTAAAGTGTGAAATCAGATGGAGGATCTGTGTGATCACAACCAAAGTCAGTACAGACTGTGTAACACTTCTCCTTTCTTTCTTGCTTACTTATATCATCTGTTTTTCCCTCTTTCATTTGTTCTTTTCTTTCTCTCAAACAGGCTTGCTCATTCCTTCCTCCTTTGTTTAAATTTAGGCTTTTTTCTGTCTTTCTCTCCTTTTGTTCTTTCTTAGCTGCTTCTTTTCTTTCTTCTATCCCTTCTCCTTACTCCCTTGAGTCTTATATTCTTTCTATCACCCTTTTATCCATCTGTTGCCTCTTCATTTTTCTATTCTCGCCAGTTTCTCTTTTTCACTTTTTTCTTTTCTCATTACAACCACTTCTTTCAGCTGTCCTTCCTCTCTTACTTCCATTCCTTCATCCTTTCCTTTAATCCTGCTGTACATTACTCTTTGCTTTATTTCCACCAGTATTTCCTTTTTTTCCTTCCTTCTTTTATGACTTCTTTCATTCATTCATTTCTTTACCTTTTTCTCTGTGTCTCTTCCTGTCCCTCCTCTCTCCTCACAGTCATATATTTCTTTTCCTCTTTGCCTTTCACGGTTTCTCACTGTCTGTCTCGCTCTGCCTGTTTTTCCATCTACTCCTCTCTCTTTGTCTTTTGTCTTTTTTCTCTCCTTCTGATCTGTTCTACTATTCCTGTCTGTCTGCTGACCTTGGACTGACTTTCATTTAATTACCTTAATAGCTGTCTGGTGTCCTTTCCCTTTCCCTTCTTTCTCTTTCATTACATTTTAAATCAATCGAGTGAGACCAATCACTGGATGTTTCTACTAGACTTCCATTAATCATCAGGTAACAGCAGCACAAGTATAGATAGTAGAGAGTGTTAATGGGAATCATGTATAAACATAATTATTAATATATTGTTTATGCTCACTGAGATGTTGCCTTCATGTTATTAGTGGGGTAAAGCACATGGCGACATTTAGTGTTGAAATTTGCTCTGGACATTCATGGTTCCGTTTAAATTAGCATTATCTAATCACGGCATGACATGACAGTATTAAAATGTATCCACATTTAATGTACAGGTTACAGTGAAGTACACAGAGTACATTTGTGCTCCCAAGAAGATTAACCCTTTTTATTTCAATGGCCTACTGACCTTTTCTCTAGCACTGCTTTGAGAACAAACCCAATATTTTTAGCCCCAATGATTAGTATTGTTCTGGAGCTTCAAACTTTTAGACCTGTATTTAGCCCAGTTGAATTAAAACTCAAAAATGAGGTATAGTTTCATTTAAACAAGGTCTATTGACCATAATTTACCAAAAATCTGTGTAAATCTGTGGTAATAAGTTGGAATGAAGTTGGCTAATATGGTCTAACACAGAATTGGGTGATAATTTATACCTTATGCTTTATAAACAGCCAAACCACACCGGGTCCATTTTGGAGGACAAAAGTTGCACGGTCAACAGGAACACAACAGGACGGTTAAAATAAATGTTCAGTAAGAGTTGTATGGTGAATGACGCCAAAAACCAGGAGCTACAAAACTTGCCTTGAGAAAGACCAAGTGTGGTCAGAACATTGTTATATAATAAAACCTCCAATGGTAAACTGAGACTTTGGAAGTAATGGAAATAAAAAGCCACTAGCTTCTCTGCTGCATGAAATCAATATTTTTACAAATCTCCATGAAAACTCCATGTTTCAATTGCACTTAGAGTGATGAAGCACCTTCGGGGGACAGCTAAAAACTTATCCACCTATGGGGCCACTGGTGAGCCGCATAGCTCCCCTTTGGGCACTCTCTTAACGGGACGTGGAACGTCTCCTGGCCGACGTTCCACCTTTATAGAATCATGTGTTTCAGATTCTCATTAAATGATGCAATTCTTCTGATTACGATACAAGAAAATGATGGAGTTGTATGACTTATAATCAGCAGGAGTTACTTGCTGGGACTAGACTGCAGAGGTTGGACGTTTTAATGTTATTTTTTCCCCAAAGCCTGCGTAATAATTAATTTCAGACTAGTGCTTTGAGACTGAATAACTGCCAACTGTGATTGACCCAAACATCTCTGCTTTCACTGTCAGTGTAAATGTGTTAGTTTTTCTGACACCGCAGTAACGATGGCATAAATCAGCTGGCGGATTCGTCTATAGGCTGTAATAAAACGTGCTATTAACGCCATACTTTTTGTTACATTGGGTGTAGCAATTCCTCTGCTGGTGTGACATGAATATTAAGGTGACAGTGATCAGGTTTAACTAATGCATTACTGTACCTAATAGCAGTGTCAGAGTCAGTTTTCATTCTTTATGTGGCAATACACAATGCATAGATACTCCAAAGTAAAACGCCTTTATTTAAAGTGGAAATATTCAAAGTAGTAAATATTCAGTTGTAATGAGATGATCATATGTTGTGTGTGTATATAGAAAATGGTAGTACTCAAGTACAAATACCAAACAACTGCAGTAAATGAATGAATGAGTGTGTTTCCTGCAGTGAGGGAAACCCTCATGCTCTTCTTCTTGCAGCACTCAGCATTTCACTTCTGAACGTCACACAAGAATATCCTTGCAATCAGGCAGCATCCAGATCTCAGAGGAGGAAACATGATGAATAGTTTTTGGATGTTGCATCTCAATTCGAATAGAGTGATGGATCTGGGCTGTGTCTGCAAACTCTGACAGGCGGAGCAGTTTTCCTCATAAATCTGTCACACACTTAAGATGCGTTTGGTTGCTTGACCTTGCCAACACTTCCAAAAGTGATGCAAGATATTATGATGCAGCACCAAAGTTTTTTTTCTTTTTAAGGCAGCTACACATATATTGTGTACAGCTTTGATCTTATAGAAGCAAAGAGATATGAAGATGAAGCAATGGAAGTTTAGCTTGGTTGTGGGATTCATCTTTGCCTCTGCTGCTATATGTCACATTTAATCATTTAATGGTTTTATTAACTCTGACTTTCTGGTTTTCATGTGTAGAATTTTATTCTGTTTGATTATTGACATTTATTTAACAGTACTGTTTGTGTGCTTGTGCCCAGTGAATGCTTACTCTGCATGTACTCAGTCCAAACAGCTGTATACATGTTAGAAAAAAGAGAGTGCACAAAAACAGACAGAACAAGTGTGTTTGTAAGCACAAGTGTAGATATGACTCATAGCTTTAGATAGAGGCCTGTGTTATGTGGCCTGCTCTACGGTCAGCAGTATTTATGCTTTTGCAAACGTGGGATATCTCATTTTGGAACAAAATCCCTAAATTTCACATTTCAAAAAAACCCCCATAAAACAAAACAAAACAAAAAAAAACAGGATTGTTGGCAGCGGCAGACGCTGTCCAGAGGATTAGGTTGTATTTCAGGTATGATGCGTGTTATGTAGGATCAGTCTATTTTTAGCCCACTTTGAGAAGATATACGACACTGTGGATTGGGTAATGCGTTCCTGTGTATTGACTCATGGATACCGTACTGTCACCGGCCTCTCTGATGCTTTATGTTTACTGTCATCACTAGCTGCGGAGGTAAATAGTGCCCTGTGATGCATGGTAACCATCTAAACACAGGGCTCAGAGACTGACATGTCGGCCTATTGTCAAACCGCAGTTTAAGCCGAGCTCTAGCCTTCATCTTCACGCTGCCCGTCAACAAGGACCCCAGTGTTTGTTGTAATCTCTCACTCTCAAGTGTCTCATTCACCAGGAGATTTACTGTATGGATCAGAGCACACGATTGCGCACACTTCCTCTTTCATCCCATTGATACATGCATTCACACAATTAATACTTGCAGTGCGGGTACATCCACAGACAGAGAGTGTCTGAGCTCTTCTATGACCAGCTGTCATAACATCGTCCGTCAGCGCTGTGCCTTGAATCAGCTGCGATGACTTCAAAGATGCTTTCAATTAAAATCATATCTTCCATGACTGGTAGGAATGTAGGACCTACTAACTGTAACCGCTCTGCTTTCTGACTCATTAATCATAGCTGGGGACATACTGCCAAACCCTGCAACACATCAATCCTAAGAAGACATTTGTTGCAGTAAGCTTTTGGGTTCAGTTCCTTTAGTTTTACAGCAGCAGAGACTGCAGATACTGAAGACTGAAGCTCAGCACAGTCAGAGGGGAATTTATTTTCGCTGTAACCATAGATTGTAAAAAGTAATGACGTTGCTACCGAAATGTCACCCATTGGTTTGGGAACTCCCGTTTCAAAGCCTCGAGTTTGTACTTTGACTGTCACCACCTTGGAATTTCAGAGCCAGAAGTGACCATATTTGGATGAGAAGGCGGAGCCGACCCTAATGCTAGCTGTTAGCTTGATTAGCATGGAACATTTACAGTCTATGGTGTACTGTGATAATGCTAAGGCAATTTTTCCTTGCAAAAAAAGGCTTAAAACCATTAAAACAAAATGTTCTTACTATAAAAAACTGAACATCCGACTCCTTTGAGAGTCTTTTAGTACAAGCATTGAACAAGGCTTTTTTTAGGGGACCAAGATGTCACAATTAACTTTCATGAACTGCTGAAACACACTGAAATAGCAATGCCTATACTCTGTGAATCTGGGGATAAGCCATGGTTACTAGGGCTGGGTAACGGTACTTGATAGCTTTAAAGGTATTGATCGAAATAAATCGATACCAAGTGGTTTCAAAATGTCTCCCATCAAATGATACCTGCAATCGATCCTTTTTGCACCCAGAGCTAGAAAATATGACTATTTGTATGGTCTTGCACACAGTCAATCAACGCAAGCTTTCTTCAATTTATAGGGACATGTGATTGGCCAACTACCACAGCAGCTAGAACCTGTCTGTGGCAGTGAAGTCGTGGTGAATTTGAGTTAGCGCGCTAAGCAGCTCAGCACCCAAGATGCCAGCTAAACGCTATTGAGTGTGTCTACACTACACGACTGTTACACCGGATAAAAGCAAATGCACAAAATGTTTGATTGGTATTGAATGAAGTACTCAGTTGGTTTCATTATCACTTTCAGGGTACTTGGACTGGTACTGGTATCTTCATTTTTTAAACAATTCCTTGCCCTAATGGTTACATTACCTAACCATTGTTATTGCTGTGGTAGAAACTTTCCTGTGACAGCACCCACCTGTCACCCAAAGCACACCCTTAATTGTGTATAACTATAAGCCTTAAGAATTTAAACAGGTGGGTTATATAAAAAGTCAGCCCCCTGTACAATTGTCTTGAAGGGGGAAATTGGCTATTAGAGACCAGAACCATTTTTTGTACCAGGCTGTAAACATTTTTATTTCTGCTGTAAAGTTGGGCAGTTTTAACATGGAGGTCTATGGGAATAGACTCGTTTTTGGAGCCAGCCTCAAGTGGCCATTTGAGGAACTACAATTTTTGGCACTTCAGGGGTTGGCTTCATTTTTCATCCCCAGAGGTTTCAGCAATGAGTGTAACCCTTCAGATCAACACTCTTAAATGCATTTGTTGCATCAAAGTGCAACACTTCCATTTGAAAACACCATTTTAGTCTAACTTGTTTGTTTCACCCTCAGAGTTCACACTCAATTTATTTCTTTCTTTTCTTGCACGCTCTTGGTCTGCCTGTGAAAAACAATAAAGACTTTGTGGCTTTTAATAGACCTAAAGCATGATACTCAGAAACCTCAGAACCCTGTGGTGTTCTCAATGAGCCTGGATGACAAACTGCACTTTGGAAAATTGCAGGGTGTTGAAAAAAAAGAAAGAAATCAGTTTGCGTGAGCGTGCAGGAAGTCGCTCCATCATCTCCCAGATGCATTGTGTCAACAAGTTAGTGCACTAATTGATTTAAGATTGCCTAATTGTACTCTGATTAAAGAGCGGGTCCTGTTCAGTTCCTTTCTTCCTTTTGATTCTGACTTTATTTATTTTGTTTTGCCGTGGACACAGCTGGGCTCAATGTGTCGATCGCTCAGTGCCCTCTGTGAATGCCTGGTGCACTCGCGTGAGTTTATTTTCTTTCCGACGCGAGATCTGAGAGGTGGCTGCACAGCGGGGAGTCAGTGACCACGGCCAGTTACACAAAGGTCCAACATGTAACTGAGAGGAGGTGAGGGATGAGACAGAGAGGAAGGAAGAGGCAAATAAACCAAAGCTTACATAAAGCTATCAAATCACCTTTAATGAAAGCCACTTGATTTGTTTCAAAAATGTTATTGTAAACTGAGTTGTTGTGGATTCATCATTATGTCAGATTTCAGTCCAACCTCTTCTGTGATCCATTACTGGAATCGGGGAAATTCATTTTCATGACGGTACATGAAAATGTGTGAAAAGTAGAAAAAATGCCCACATAGTTATATTAAAGAATATGTTCACACTTTTTCAAGGTTGTCTTAAAACAGCACTCTATGTAGAATGAAACAGTTTGTGCTTGTTGTTATTGTTTCTGTCCATACTGGCTGTCAAGTAATCGCCTCTAAATGGTATTCTAATGTAAGTGATGGGGGACAAAATCCACAGTCCTCCAACTGAAGCCAATATGAGACTTCAACAGACTGAATTAGAGAAATTTAGTGTGTACCTGTGAAATTACAGTCTTTTTTTAAAATAGAGTCTCTCTTCAAGGTATTATCCCTCCACCACGACACAGCAAGGGAAAGCTTTCACAAAAATATTAAATGTATTATAACTTTGGAAGATACCAACTTGATTAGTCTAACTGCTAAGGCCTCATATTACCTGCACAGAATGAGGACTGTGACTTTGTTTCCCATCATTTACATTAGAATCATGTTAGGATTGCAAACAGTATGAGCAACTAAAAACTGTTTCTATCTGAAAAATGTGAACCTGTGCATAAGTATATGTATAAGTATAAATAACCCTTCATTTAGTCTCCAGTGGTGGAAAGTAACCAAGTCCATTTAGTTAAATTTTTTAGGTAGCTGACTTTAAGATGAAGATTTGACACAATGGATAATATAATAAGCTTTTAAAATACAACACATTGTTAAAGATGACACTAGTTGTTAACAGCTCCACCAAATAGTGATTTTTTCCCCCTCTAAACTTCTCACATGCTTTCATTTCAATAAATGTTCAAATGATCCAACATTTCAGTTAAAATCAAAGATTAGAGAAAAAGTCAAAAAACTGAAAACACATTTGTGTATCAGAACTCACATTTATCTGCTGACCCTTTGGAGGGGCCCCACCCCTAGGTTGGGAACCACTGGACTGAACTAGCTAACTGTATATAAAGTAGTGTAAACTAGCTAACTGTATATAAAGTAGTGTAAACTAGCTAACTGTATATAAAGTAGTATAAACTAGCTAACTGTATATAAAGTAGAGTAAACTAGCTAACTGTATATAAAGAAGTGTAAACTAGCTAACTGTATATACAGTAAAGTAGTGTAAACTAGCTAACTGTATATTAAGTAGTGTAAACTAGCTAACTGTATATAAAGTAGTATAACCTAGCTAACTGTATATAAAGTAGTATAAACTAGCTAACTGTATATAAAGTAGTGTAAACTAGCTAACTGTATATAAAGTAGTGTAAACTAGCTAACTGTATATTAAGTACTATAAACTAGCTAACTGTATATTAAGTACTATAAACTAGCTAACTGTATATAAAGTAGTGTAAACTAGCTCCACCTCCAGCAGCTACAACAGTAACATGCTGCTCTAACACTGCTTCACTATTAATAATCTAATGATGTCATATATAATAATATATCACTACTTTTACTGTAATACTGTATACTACATCACTCATAATACTGCAGCACTTTTACTGCAGTATTATGAGTGATTCTCTCTCAGCTCTATGAAGTGATAAACTATAGTGCTCTACAGAGTTGTGCAATTATAAAGGAGTGTACAGTATGGTCAGGAACGAGATAATAAACATTCCTGTAGCTTCCCAATTTATTATCAACCCTTCTTCTTTCATGTTAATGCTTTCATAGATGTTAAGTGATCAAATTAGACAATCCTAGAGTAACACTTGTCCAAATCCACAGATGATGTTGCTTAAATCTAAGTGTACAGTATATTCACACTTCAAAAATGAAAATAGATAGACACCACTTTGAAATTAATCTCTTCTCTTTATTCACAAATCTCTCCATCCCCCCCGCCTCACCCTTTACCTCATCTCACTCCCTTCCCTCCTTCTCCTCACCTCCCTCGCTCTGTCTCCCCTCCGGCCTCTCACCCTCCCCTCTCCGATGTGTCAAGCACATCCTCGTTGTGTCTAAACAACATTTTACGCAAGTTTACACAAGCACAATCCAACAAAACAGAGGGGGCTCCGGTCGAAACTTGCAAAATGGCCCCGTGGCCTGTGTTTATGCAGAAATGTTGGCAGAGATCAATTGGAATAGGAGATGGCCACATTTCTTTTTTCTTTCTTTCTTTCTTTCGCTCTTTCTTTCTGTGTCTCTCTCTTTCCTCTAGTCTGAAAATGAAATGCATCAGTCGTATTAATGACATCTGTTAAACCATACGATTTGCCTGAAATAGTGTTAGGAAGTACAATGAAAGCAAAAGTCCAGAGGTCAGCGAGGACACAATGACTTGTGCAGCTCGAACGCACCAGTGTATTTACACATGAGCTGGAGCTTTATGGACTTACGAGTCCAGGAAATACAATGAAGTCAGCACACAGCTTGATCGGACTTTCTTCCAGTCAAGCACCATCTAGAGCGTGTTGAGCGAAGACGACGGGACACGCGGCTTCGCAAACATGCCCGCGCATCGGAAAAGCGTATGGAATTCTAATTTGATATTTCCCAGATTTCGGGAAAAGGTTGGAATCTTGGATGCTCGTTACTTTAGGGAGGGAAGGATGGTGAGCATAAATCACCGCTGACCACGAAAATACTAAAATATTGATATGACCAAAATGTTCTGGGAAAACTGAAGAATTTTTTGAAACTTTATCCGTAGGTGCTCCTTCATCCAGGATGGGGCTGAATGAAAAATAAACCTTAATGCACGACTGCTCACTGTGTTTCATTTGAGGATTAAGCAGCCCTGCAATCCCTCACATAGTGGACTGCACATCACAGCACGTTCAAACATTCAATGAAAGGATGCGGTATAGATGGAGCAGTTGGTTTGGCAATGGTTCTAACAGCTGTATACAGTAACTCCCACCAACACAGCTGCATTGGTACGGTGATACAGTTCTCTCTCTCTCTCTCTCTCTCTCTCTCTCTCTCTCTCTCTCTCTCTCTCTCTCTCTCTCTCTCTCTCTCTCTCTCTCTCTCTCTCTCTCTCTCTCTCTCTCTCTCTCTCTCTCTCTCTCTCTCTCTCTCTCTCTCTCTCTCTCTCTCTCTCTCTCTCTCTCTCTCTCTCTCTCTCTCTCTCTCTCTCTCTCTCTCTCTGGCCTCCCTTTATCTTAAATGAACTGGGTGTTGGGGGGTCTGTAACCGGAGGAGCATTGGTCTCGCTTTATTTAAGGTCCCCTCGGATCTTCTTAAATCCACGTAGGTGCCGCTTCACTAAAGAGAAACGAGAGCAAGAGAGAAGATGAGGATAAAAGGGACATGTTGACATTATAACTGTATTTTTGTGGCTAAGCTTTACTGGTATGACAGATGAGGAATCTATACAGCCAAAGCAGTACAGAAGATTATTAACCCTTCCATACTGTTCATATTCTGACTCATAATTAATCTCTACAGCAATTCACATTCATAAATTCTCCATCAGTCATCTTATGGAAAAAAGACATTGAATATGATGAATACAACAACAAGTTTAAAGGCAACAAGTTTGAATTTGTTTAATAAACACAGGTCAAACTTTACATTTGCACATATAAAAATATGTATCAGATGTACAAACATTTGAAAATGATGCATTTTTTCCCCATTTTTGTATCTTGTGGGTCACAATAGGAAAAGTCAGGCTAAAAGAAATATGTATATGGTGTTTTTACAGCTTTCAAATGTAAAAATACATCAAATTTGACCGTGAACAGTATGTAAGGGTTAACACTGATACGAATAACAACAAATATATAAAATACAGTATAGTAAAAAGCCTTTTTAACTGATATAATCACACAGGATCAGTTTGACAATATTGAACATATTTTGCAGCTATTCCTGCATTCCCCGCATAGATAGTGCAGTTTCAGTCTCTCTCTCTCTCTCTCTCTCTCTCTCTCTTTTGCCTGGGTTAACACAGTAGTAAAGCATCCTGTCTCTC